>NC_079211.1:26886135-27038635 GCF_029633865.1 Lampris incognitus | reverse complement strand
TTAGTCATTTACATCAACAGCTTCCATCTCTCTTTTTTCAGAATCCAGTCGTGTTGGGGTAGTGTTTTCTTTTCTCTCTCTGTCTCCTGACTTTCCTTTTTTCCGTTCCTTTATTTATTTTTTTATTTTCTTGAATTGGTACAAGATAAATGCATATTGGGATAGCAAGGGGAAGTTGAAAACCTTACATCACTCTTGAGCACTCTTGGATCACTTGAGTGTCTTGGCATGGGTAGATCTGACACCTGCTCTGCAGAATGCTGCCACATATAAATATGAAAAGCAGCTACCGACTAGCTTATCTGTTAAATTCAGGGCACTGTTCAGGCCCTCAAAGGTACATTTGGTCTAAATTAGTCGAATATAAGATAATCTTACTATCTGGTCTGCATATTTGATAAGATAAGAAAGAAATGAGCAGCATACGGGTAGTGTAGCCGTCTCTTCCATTGCATACCAACATGGGGATCGCCGGTTCGAATTCCCGTGTTACCTCCGGCTTGGTCGGGCATCCCTACAGACACAATTGGCCGTGTCTGTGGGTGGGAAGCCAGATGTAGGTATGTGTCCTGATCGCTGCACTAGCACCTCCTCTGGTCGGTCGGGGCGCCTGTTCAGGGGGGAGGGGGAACTGTGGGGAGTAGCGTGATCCTCCCACAAGTTACGTCCCCCTGGCAAAACTCCTCACTGTCAGATGAAAAGAAGCGTCTGGTGACTCCACATGTATCGGAGGAGGCATGTGGTAGTCTGCAGCCCTCTCCAGATCGGCAAAGGGGGTGGAGCAACGACCGGGATAGCTCAGAAGAGTGGGGTAATTGGCCAAGTACAATTGGGAAGAAAAAGGAGAAAAATTCAAAAAAGAAAGAATGAGCTTCACTGATACCTGGATTTCAATCATTGGATCTCAATGAACAACATAAACTAAATGTGTTTCCATACACTTTAGAAAGGAAATTTGCTTTCCCTCACAACAGATGAAATACATGAATTAACATGAATGACTTTTGTCATTTTGTCATTTTGACTTTCTTTGTATTGGCAGCTCTCGTTGTTTATACTTATTGAATGAATCACGTTTGTTTTCTGCTGTCTGTGAAGAAGAGGTTCAGTGTTTCACCAGCCTGTAGCTGGAAATGCAATTACTGCTGTTGAGTGCGTGAACATGGCTCAATCCTACTTCTTGCTCCTTGGTCAGATATGAGGTCAATGGGCTACAAAAGTCTCTTGGTCTATTGTAGGGGAGGAGTGAGTGTGTAGGGGTGGGGAGTTGGTGGTGTGTTGGGGTGGGGGGCTCTTAGACATTAATTAGACATGCTAAGCCATTGCCAGTTAATGTGAAAAGGCTTCTTTAAGCCTGCAACCTCATTATATCAGAGTTAGCCAGGGAGCTAGACTCTTGCAGCGTAAAGTCAGCGCGTGAATGGGCTAAATCCCCTGGCTAAATTAAATTTGTCCTTGCAATAGCGTCTGTCAGACACAAAAAGCTTATAAGAGAATAGCTTTTGTTCTCTTGATCTCCTCCTCTCCTTTCTCATTTTCATCTGTTCCTTAATGGACATTTTTGAACCCATGCGACTTAACCTTCTACACGGAGGGGAAATGCAGAGACGTGCCTGACATCTCTCTCTCACACACACACACACACACACACATCCGTGCTTGTGTGCACATGTGCACACACTTCTAAAAGATAAGGGTATAAGGCATGTACAGAGTGGAGAAAAGGTAGAGGATATGACGAGGAGGAAATAATGATGGAATATGTACACTGATGAGCGATAACATTATGATTACTCACAGGTGAACTAATAACATTGATAATCTCCAAACAACGGCACATGTAAAAGTCTGGGTAGATTAGATGGTAAGTAAACAATCAATTCTCATAGTCAACGTGTTGGATGCAGGAGAAATAGGCAGGAGTAAAGACCTGAGTGACTTTGATAAGGACCAATTTGTTATGGCTAGATGACTGGGTCAGAGCATCTCTGAAACAATAAAGCTTGTGGGGTTCTCACAGTCAAGCAGTGGTATCTACCGACAGTGGTCCAAGGAGGGACAAACCACAAACTGGTGACAGGGTGTTGGGCACCCAAGGCTCATCGATGTGCAAGGGCAACAAATGCTATTTTATCTGGTCCGAACCGACAGAAGGTCTACTGTGGCACAAGTCACAGAAAATTTTAATGATGGTTATGGGAGGAATGTGTCACAAAACACAGTGCATCACAGCCTGCTGTGTATGGAGCTACGTAGCCACAGACTGGTCAGAGTACCCATGATGACCCCTGTCCACCATCGAATGTGACTACAATGGGCACGCCAGTATCAGAACTGGACCTTGGAGCAGTTGAAGAAAGTCACCTTGTCCGAGGAGTCCTGTTTTCTTTTAGATCACTTGGTACCCTGTGAGGGCACAGCACCGATGGCGGTCTTGACAATCCGCATAATGATCTGGCAGAATTTTACGTCGGATGCCCTTCCTGGCACAACCACTAACCCTATGGACGGGGGCACAGGTAAAGCGCTGGATGCCATCCCAGTATTCATGGACTTGGGCCCATGCCTGATGCTTTACACTAAATAAGAAAAAAATTAAAACAAAGATCAAAAGACTACAGACCCACAAAGGCACAGTCTGAGTTAGCCCTTGCATGCTCCCTTAATGCAGCCAGGGTTATTTAAGGGACTGGAAAAATACAAGCACACTGTGCTATAAGGACTGGATCGAGCTCATGACAGCTACAGCCTCATACGAGTTGATAATAGCTAAAGTGAGAGTATGTCTAAATTCACTGAAATGTGGGGTAGCTTTCTCAGATTATTAGCGGTGTGGATCATTAGATGGCAATATGTAAAAGATAGCCTTGATGTATATCATATGGGGTATTGTATGTTGTGGGGGGGGGGCTATCATGCTGCGCTGTTAAGCTTGCTCCTGTTTTTTGTTTTGTTTGTACTGTAATGTTGGTGTTTTGGAAAAATAAAAAAATATGAATGACAAAAAAAAAGACTACTGACCTTAGGCCTTAGTAAAAAGGTAGGTTTTCAGTAGTCTTTTAAAATTGTCTAAAGAAGCAGCGTTGCGCATCTCTGCTGGAATAGAGTTCCTAAGGGTGGGGGCTGCCACACTAAAGGCTGTATCCCTAAAAGTCCACATGCTGGTGTGGGGGATGGAAAGCAGGGCGTGTCTGCGGACCACAGATTCCAGGATGGAATATAGGGGCGGAGGAGGTCTGATAGGTACTGGGGGGTATGGGTATGGAGGGATTTATAGGTGAGGAGGGGGATTTTATAAGAACTGTGGGATTTGAGCAGGAGCCAGTGAAGGTGGACAAGGGTAGGAGTGATATGTTGCCAGGGCTTGGTGCGGGTGAGCACCCTGGCAGCCAAATTCTGTACATACTGAAGCCTCTCTAGCGCTCTGCTAAGTATCCCAGACAGGACTCCATTGCAGTAATCCAGATGGGAGGTGATGAAGGCATGGATGAGGGTCTCTATCACAGAATCTGAGAGTAATGGCCAGAGTCTGGAGATGTTTTTGAGGTGAAAGAAAGCAGATTTGGTGACAGATTTGATGTGTGACTGGAATGAGAGGGTGGAATCCATAATGACACCAAGGTGGTGGACTTCTGGAGATGGGCAGATGGAGCAGCCATCCATGTTGAGTAGAAGTCACAACCATGAGCTCAGTCTTATTGGTATTTAGCTTGAGTAGATTTGATGACATCCAGATTTTTATTTGGTGGAGGCAGTTAACAGGGGATTGTGGGGGGAGTTGAGAGGACGGTCTAGTGCTGAGATAAAGCTGCGTGTCATCAGCGTAGCAACAATAATAATGATATTAATAAATCAATCTTATATAGCACTTTTCTAGCACTCAAAGTTACTTTACAATAAACAGGGTGAAACAAGACAACAGATAAACATAGCACAAACATACAAGGGTGGATGGGAAGGGGGGCTACGAGAGGGAGAAGCAGCCACACACAACGCCAGCAGTACTCTCCGACTTAAACAGATAAAAAGGGCAAGAAAACCAAAAAACAACAGCACTGTCAACGTTGATTTTGTGTAGGGGTTTACTCCCGTAGCCTATTCCTCTCCCGAGGTATCCACTAGGCAGTGGCACTATTTAACCCATAGCTGGGGGCTGGTTCATGGACATCAGGGAATATCCACACACCGAGGGCCTGCGTACTGCACATTCTAGGGGCCAGACCTCCTCCGAGTCCCTTGTAGTTCAGCCAGGGTCCAAGGTGTACCCAGTTACCGTGTGTCGCCACGAGGAGGAACTACATAGGGCTTGCTGTTGGAGAAGCTATGTACTGGCAGGGAGAGACTTACGTGCTCAGCTCTCCTGTTCACATTTCTGCTAGCCAGCGGTAAAGATTGAGAGTGAGACGTGAGCAATGGAAACTTAAACTGTGGTGGCAGATGATCTGACCAAGGGGGAGCATGTAGATGGTAAAGAGGAGGGGTCCAAGCACAGAGCCTTGTGGCACACCTTGGTTGACACACAGGACACCTTCAGGGGTCTTTGTAGAGCCCAGAATCCTGTCTCAGAAGCTCAATACTGAGCTAGGTCTTCACAGTATGTAAACGGAAATGTCGCAGTTTGGTCTCAGGCCAGCGTACTTTTTCTAAAACAGTTTATCACCAGTGATCTTCATAGAAGTCTTATTTTACTGCTAGGAGTTCTGCATTGCCTGGCTTACCTCCAAATCTTCCTGAAGGTCCCACGTCTGCTTTTAGACCTGTGATGCTGTCTGTAGATTAAGTCAAATCAAATCAGATTATATCAGATTAGATAAAACTAAATTAAATCAGATTAAACATTAATGACTTTGTGTGGAAAAATTGTTTTTGCAAGCAGCAACAGATATTACAAACCCTAAACCTATGCTCACACCACAAGCATCATCATTATGGTCATTCTGGAAGCTATCCATTCGCTGCTAGTCTCCTAGCAGTCAGGGGAGTGGGTCATTCAATTGATACTGCAGACCTCAAGTTTGGTTTTGCCCAACTGCTTTTTTAAGTTTGTGTAAATACACTGCTCAAAAAAATAAAGGGAACACATAAGCAATGCAATGTAGCTCCAAGTCAATCACACTTTTGAGATATCAACCTGTCCAGTTAGGAAGCAACACTGATTTGTGAATCAATTTCACCTGTTGGTAAATTGTCTAATTTCCACCTGGTGGAAATTAGACAATTTGCAAGACAACCCCTATAAAAGGAATGGATTTGCAGGTGGTGGCCACAGACCATTTGCCTGTCCTCATCTTTTCTGGCCGATCTTTGGTTAGTTTTTCATTTTGCTAGTGCCCTCACCACTAGAGGTGGCATGAGGCGGTATCTGCAACCTACAGAAGTTGCTCAGGTAGTGCAGCACATCCAGGATGGCACATCAATGCGTGCTGTGGCAAGAAGATTTGATGTGTCTCCCAGCACAGTGTCCAGAGCATGGAGGAGGTACCAGGAGACAGGCCAGTACACCAGGAGACGTGGAGGGGGCCGCAGGAGGACAACAACCCCGCAGCAGGACCGCTATCTGTTCCTTTGTGCAAGGAGGAACAGGAGGAGCACTGCCGGAGCCCTACAAAACGACCTTCAACAGGCCACTAATGTGCAGGTTTCTGCTCAAACAGTGAGAAACAGAATGCATGAGGATGGTATGAGGGCCCGACGTCCACAATTGGGGCCCGTGCTCACAGCCCAACACCGTGCAGCCCGATTGACCTTTGCCAGAGAACATCTTGATTGGCAGATTCGCCATTGGCGCCCTGTGCTCTTCACAAATGAGAGCAGGTTCACACTGAACACATGTGACAGACGTGAGAGAGTCTGGAGACGCTGTGGAGAATGTTCTGCTGCCTGCAACATCCTCCAGCATGACCGGTTTGGCGGTGGGTCAGTGATGGTCTGGGGAGGCATATCCTTGGAGGGCCACACAGACCTCTACGTGCTAGCCAGAGGTACCATGACTGCCATTAGGTACCGGGATGAGATCCTCAGACCCATTGTCAGACCATATGCTGGTGCAGTGGGCCCTGGGTTCCTGCTCATGCATGACAATGCTCGTCCTCATGTGGCCAGAGTGTGTCAGCAGTTCCTGTATGTCGAGGGCATTGATGCTATGGACTGGCCTGCATGTTCCCCAGACCTGAATCCAATCGAGCACCTCTGGGACATCATGTCTCGTACCCTCCGCCAACGCGATGTCGCACCACAGACTGTCCAGGAGTTGACCGATGCCCTGATCCAGGTCTGGGAGGAGATCCCTCAGGAGACCATCCATCGTCTCATCAGGAGCATGCCCAGACATTGTAGGGAGTGCATACAGGCACGTGGAGGCCACACACACTACTGAGCCTCATTTTGAATCGTCTTGAAGAATTTCCACAGAAGTTGGATCAGCCTATGTTCTCATTTTCCACTTTGATTTTGAGTATGATTCTGAATCCAGACCTTAATGGGCTAATGATTTTGATTTCCATTGATCATTCTTAGGTTATTTTGCTCTAAACACATTCCTCTGTCTAATAAATAAAGATTTTCAGCTGAAATATTTCATTCATCGAGGTCTATATTGTGTTTTTAGGTGTTCCCTTTATTTTTTTGAGCAGTGTATGTTACAATAGGAAGAAGTCCCTGCCTGCAATTGGCTGCTGTTATATATCAGAATCAGATTATTTGGCCAAGTATGTGTAGGCCAGCACATACAAGGAATTTGACTCCGGTTACTCTTTAAACAGCTGACCTACACATCATACACTTGACGTATATTGCATAAATTGAATTGACCTACACTAGATACTCATATTGAGAATATTTTAGGGTATACTGTATTATGAAATAAAAACAAATATATGTCAACATTGAAATGGAAATGGTGTTTATTGGACTGAAGCCAATAAATCCCCACTTCTTCTTTCGGCTTGTTCCCTGGTTCTCACAAGTTGCCACAGCAGATTTTTGCCCTCTATAGCTTTCTGTCTGACGCTACCCTCTCCCACAGTCCAACCCTCCTCGTGTCCTCCTCTATCCAGTCGCTCTGTCTTTTCCTTGGTCTTCCACTTTTTCTTTTGGCAGGTATTTCCATGTCCAATACCTTCTTTCCCATATAGTTTATGCCTCCTCTCTGTACATGTCCAAACCATCTCAATCTTGTCTCTTTCAATTTCTCATCCATTCCTCTGATGTTGAACGTAGCTCTCACTTCGTTTCTCTTGCGGTCTTTTCTATTCACTCCCAAGGACCAAGGCAGCAAGTTCATCTCCGCTACCTGTAATGTAGATTCTAGCCTCTCTGTTGTCACTGCTTCCGTACCATAGAGCAGTGTTTCTCAACCGGGGGTCCGCGGACCCCTAGTGGTCCGTGGTGTAATTGCAAGGGTCCGTGAAAATAAAATATCTTTAAAAAAAAATATCCTATGACATTTATAGAAATAGGATTATTTTACTCAAATGTGACTGAGACCTTTATCTACCTAAACTATAAAGGGTAACAGGACTTTTTTCCCTAATTACATCTGTTTCACAAGTGTAATTTATTGTATTTAATAAGAGATCTCGCTCCCGTTTGCATTGTTAAAAGTTACTGCATAAAAATTCTGTTGTTACATATATCTGAAAGTTACTGCATAAGAATTCTGTTTTGTTAACTATATCTAAGTTACAACTGAAAGCTCTTATTTTTGCCCCAAAGAGTGAATAAATGCTATAATGCAATTTAAAATGCAGTTTCTACTGTTTCTACAAATTGCAACCCCCCTCCTCCAAGATCAGGTGGAGGGGTCTTCAGGGTAGATCAAAAATACGCAGGGGGTCCAGGACCCCAAAAAGGTTGAGAACCACTGCCATAGAGCATGGCAGGCCTAACCATTGATTTGTATACCTTGCACTTTACCCTCAACAGCATTCTTTTGTCACAAAAGTATTCCAGTTACCTTTCTCCATGAATTCCACCCAGATTGTGGCCTTTTCTTGAATTCCTTCTCACCACCGCCTTCTGTCTGTGTTGTCAATTCTAAGTACTTGAATTCATTAACTTCTTGAACATCTTCTCCTCCTTAGCTCAATCCCTGACTTTATACTTGCTTATTTATACACAGGTACTCAGTCTTTGTTCTGCTGATCTTTAGTCCTCTGTTCTATAGAGCTTATCTCCAATCTCTCCTTGTCCTCATTTTCCAGCACAATGTCATCAGCAAACATGCTCCAGGGTGGCTCTTTCTTAAGATGTTCTGTGAGGCTGTCCAGTAATATCACAAACAGGAAAGGGCTCAACACTGATTGTTGACGCAGTCCTACCTTTACCTTAAACTCAGTTGTTGTTCCCACTGCATATCGAACTGTAATCTTACAGTCAATGTACATGTCCTGAATTATGCTGATGTAATTTTCTGCCAATAAATCCCCACTCTGGATCGTAATCATTTTCCTTTTTTGTAAGTTCTTGCAAAATCCTTTGCATACCTATCAGTTATTACTGTAGATGTAAATAGAAGAAATAGAGATAAACAAACCTGTTCAATACAGACAAAACTCATACACACTGCACTCTCACTTAACTGGAACTGGTGAGACTTTGTTAATGTTCCTGTGTAGAAGAAGCTGTGTGAAGGATTCTTTCAAATCTGGTGGAAGCGTTTTGATTTCTTTACTTCTGACGTTCGTTTTTTTTTTTTTCCTTTTAGAACCTTTCTATGGTGTTGTCTCAGTGTACTATGTAATATTTCTCAATGAACCTGATGAGCTATTCAGATCCCTATTTTTTTTTTTGCATACAGCACTCAAAACCTCATGCTATATCCTTGTTTGAGGTGATAAACTACAGAAATATTTTAATTATACTTGCACTCACATCCACAAGCAGTATTCAACATTCAACACACATGCATATGAACCAGGTTGGGTGGTTCAGAATATTTCATTAATCCAACTTTGATTCCTCTTAACAGGTTCTTGAAAGAACAAATATACGATAAAGTTAAGAGAATATTTTTGCCTAATGCCCAGTTATCTGTAAATGTGTATTATAGAACATTCATATAGACACACAGTATACTACTGTGTACATTTGCAACAGTGATGCCAATTATTTGCTTTTATATACTTATATGTAGTTTGTATTTGATATTTTTATCACCCTTTCCTTGTCCCTTTTTTTTCTTAACATATTTTTCATCTCATTTCCTTTTAAATTCAATTTGATTGTCCAGAGCATCCTCAGGTATGCATTACTTTGCACTGGCTACACTGTGTGTAACTGTTGCGAATGACAAAATAGACTTAAAACTTGAAACACAAGATATATTCATCTTCTCTTTCTCTCGCTCTCCTTCTGTTTCTCACCTCACAACTGATTATCAGTCATAATACAGAGAGAAAATAGATGACGAGATAGAAGAGAAATGGACATCAGAAGTAAATGTGTTGGCATAATGAAACAAAATGCAGTCCTTGAGTCATCCTTTACATACGCTAGTGATGTACACTCACCGGCCACTTTATTAGGCACACCTGTCCAACTGCTCGTTAACGTAAATTTCTAATCAGCCAATCACATGGCAGCAACTCAATGCATTTAGGCATGTAGACATGGTCAAGACGATCTGCTGCAGTTCAAACCGAGCATCAGAATGGGGAAGAAAGGTGATTTAAGTGACTTTGAACGTGGCATGGTTGTTGGTTCCAGACGGGCTGGTCCGAGTATTTCAGAAACTGCTGATCTACTGGGATTTTCACGCACAACCATCTCTAGGGTTTACAGAGAAGGGTCCGAAAAAGAGAAAATATCCAGTGAGCAGCAGTTCTGTGGGCGAAAATGCCTTGTTGATGCCAGAGGTCAGAGGAGAATGGCCAGTCTGGTTCGAGCTGATAGAAAGGCAACAGTAACTCAAATAACCACTCATTAAAACCGAGGTATGCAGAAGAGCATCTCTGAACGCACAACACGTCGAACCTTGAGGCAGATGGGCTACAGCAGCAGAAGACCACACCGGGTGCCACTCCTGTCAGCTAAGAACAGGAAACTGAGGCTACAATTCGCACAGGCTCACCAAAATTGGACAATAGAAGATTGGAAAAACGTTGCCTGGTCTGATGAGTCTCGATTTCTGCTGCGACATTCGGATGGTAGGGTCAGAATTCGGCGTCAACAACATGAAAGCATGGATCCATCCTGCCTTGTATCAACGGTTCAGGCTGGTGGTGGTGGTGTAATGGTGTGGGGGATATTTTCTTGGCACACTTTGGGCCCCTTAGTACCAATTGAGCATCGTGTCAACGCCACAGCCTACCTGAGTATTGTTGCTGACCATGTCCATCCCTTTATGACCACAGTGTTCCCATCTTCTGATGGCTACTTCCAGCAGGATAACGCGCCATGTCATAAAGCTCGAATCATCTCAGACTGGTTTCTTGAACATGACAATGAGTTCACTGTACTCAAATGGCCTCCACAGTCACCAGATCTCAATCCAATAGAGCACCTTTGGGATGTGGTGGACCGGGAGATTCGCATCATGGATGTGCAGCCGACAAATCTGCAGCAACTGCGTGATGCTATCATGTCAATATGGACCAAACTCTCTGAGGAATGTTTCCAGTACCTTGTTGAATCTATGCCATGAAGGATTAAGGCAGTTCTGAAGGCAAAAGGGGGTCCAACCCGGTACTAGCAAGGTGTACCTAATAAAGTGGCCAGTGAGTGTGTATATATATATATATATATATATATATATATATTCAAAAACATTAGTCATGCATGTGTTGTATTCTGAAAAAAAAATGCCCCAGTATTCCAGGGCCTTCTATGGCTGAAAACAAACAGAATTATTGATAAATCAAGCCCTCCGAGGACAGGAGAGGCCAGTGAGTGTATGTGTGTGTGTGTGTGTGTGTGCGTGCGTGCGTGCATGCGCGCGCACATGTGTGTGTTTGTGTTTGATAAGAACTGATGGCAATTTGGGATTTGTGTTTCCAGCCGATCTCTATCGATCTGATTTAACAGACATGAAAGGCAGGAAGGGTTGGTGACTAAGGGAAGGGGAGTAATTCCCAGCCTATCTGAGCTGTGCCTCTGATCGATAGCTGCTCCAGAGGGAAACATACAACCTGTCTGTCTGCTTGCCTACTGCCACTTCCTCCTGGCTGCAGGCAGTACAGTTTTTACACATACACACACAGAAAACACGCACATGCAGTTTCAAACACGCACACAGGCATATGCACACATAAACACAAACTCTTCTGTACCTCTTTTTATTAATTTTATTCAAAAACCTTCCTCTTCTTCCTCTCCATCTGTCTCCATCACTCTTACCCCTCCCCCTTTGCTCTTTTCCTCACTCCCCTCTTATCATCCTGTCTTCTTCACTCCTTGTAGTCACTGGTCCATCATTTTCCCTTCCTTCTCTCTGGCAGCTCCTCCCACTCTCAATTATCTTCTCATTTCCTTTTCTGTATAGCTCTCTCCCCAGGCCTCTGCTTGCACTTTCATTGCTGTTGCCTCTCCTCCTCCTCCTCTCTCCCACTCCATCCTTCCATCCCCACTCCTTTACACCACTCCATTCCTCTTTTTGATGGTGACAGTTTTCTCGGCTTTGACTTTTTGTAGTGAGGACACACCCATGACCCACATATCTTCATGTCAATATTGAATATTGCAGAGCAATTAACTTAATCATCTGTTAATTGTCGATGTTTAAAAAACTGGTTCATCGAGATCAGTTCCGTTAAAAGAAACATTGAAACTTTATTAACGTTCTTGTTTTTTTGATATTGGTGATGAGGAAGAAAATCAAATGCAGTGCTCACGATTGTCTGTGGAGCTCAGTAATACATGTTGCAGAGACTTGCCTGCTGGAAACTAGTTTCGAGAGAGCTATTCAATATACAGTTTAGCACCGCAATAACGACAATTAACATGATCCATTACACACACCGGTGTTCTCTAGTTTTCATGAAGTGCTTCTGCAAGAGGTAGCAGCTGTATTATTGCTGAGGGAGAGGATGACAAAAAAATGGTTTGCATTCATAATTTGTTGTAAGTAATGGCTAAAATTTATGATATTTTCCAAAGTGCCCTTTCTTTCCAAGGTTCTCAAAAAAAATTATTGCCGAACAATTGATTGCCTTTTTAAACAGAAATGAACTCTTTGGGACATTTCAGTCAGGATTTAGGACAAACCACAGTACAGATACTGCACTCCTTAAGGTGATGAATGATCTGCTGGCTGCCGCTGATGCTGGAAAATCTTCAGTTTTAGTTCTGTTAGAGCTAAGTACTAAATTTGAAACTGCTGATCATTGTGTTTTATTGGAACGTCTCAAACACTGTTTTGGCATCTGTGGTTAAGTTTTAATATCGTTTTAGTTATACTTGCAAGATTGTGCTTTTAGGATAGCTATTGGCAAGTCATGGTCATCCTCTGTAAAGATGACCTGTGGGGTTCCCCAGGGGTCTGTCCTTGGAACACTCTTGTTTTCTCTCCATATGTCACCCTGGAGTATGTCATTTGCAGGCATAATGTGAGTTTCCATTCCTATGCAGATGACAATTGTACCTCTCTTTTAACCCTAATTGGTCCCTCCAGGATTTCGCAGGCTTTTGGGGGGGATTGTTGTGGCTTATTTTGCCAGGGGTTTTTTGTTTTTTTGTTGTCGTTTTTTTTTGTGTGATGAAATTGCGGGGGGGAAGTGTAAATTGCACAAAATAGTTGCTTTTTTTTTCTTTCTTTTTTTTTTTTTATTAAAAATTTAAATGTGTCAGCCCTGTGATGGCCTGGTGGCTTGTCCAGGGTGTCTCCCTGCCTGCCACCCAGTGACTGCTGGGATAGGCTCCAGCATCCGCGCAACCCTGAGAGCAGGATAAGCGGTTTGGATAATGGTTGGATGGATGGAAGGCAACCTTTTCCAGTTAGAATAAAACCACTCTCTCTCTCTCTCTCTCTCTCTCTCTCTATATATATATATATATATATATATATATATATACACACACCAGGCCTCCAAAGGTTAATGTTCAAGTGATGCAGCCTTACTAACAATAGGAATAGAGTTAGGAGACAGACAGAGAGAGAGAGCAAGAGCTTGTTGCCAGAATCCAGCCATTGTCTCAGTTGGCTTATTCTGCCTGGTTCAATGCCAACAAATGCATCTCCTTTTTGTGTCCTTTGCTGGCTCACTAGCACCACAATCAAACATCTATTATGGTTTGGACACTAGACCATCAGCTCTCATAAGTCTCTTGTCTGAGTCTTCGCCTATCCCCTCTGATAAGATCACCTGCAACATTGAGACTGAATCATAAAGAGTACATCACTGGCCATGTTTCTCATCCAAGTGTTAAATTAATTTTAAAAGCAAACTTTTGAAAAGTTGGAAATGTTCAAAATGCACAGAAGCCTGCTTCTTTATCCTTTAGACTGAAGCCAGCTCCATGTTGATTGATACTTGTATGATTTATGATGATTATGACAGTTATTTAAGTACTTCTTAAGTTTACATTTCTTTTGAAATTACATCTTATAGCTCTGGTCTTTCTGCAGAAGAGGGGCGGGGGAAAAAGGGAGGGAGACACAGGTGTCTTTATATGTAACAGAAGGAGAAGGTTATATTTTCTTCTGGAGAGATCTTGTGTACAAATGAAAAATTAAACCAAATGGAATGAAAGAGAGATCTTGTTAAACACTCTTTACAGCTATTCAGAACATGGTCGGCCTGTTTGTCTGGAGTGATTCTTTGGTCAAAGAATCTGTCTGTGTCGTTTTTTTACTTCATTGTGTGTATGTGTGTATACGTGTGTGTGCATGTGTGCATTTCAGTCTGTAATTTCTACAGCAGAGTTTTTTCCTGGGTATGTGTGTAATCTCAGTGGCAGAGAGGTATTTCTCAGTGTGAAAAAATCTATGAAATCAAATGCACAAAGGAGTCACAACACTGATAAAACATCCGTCACACGCCTCACCCGGTGAAACCTCTCTGCTTTTTCTATGCCTATCTTAACTCTTGCCCACTGTGTTCGAAGCGCATAAGGCTATTGTGCATAAAATCAGTGACTGCAACGTTGGCTGGGAGTTATGTTGGCTTTATGTCTGACATCTTCGAAACAGACTGATTCCACTGTTATATGGGAAGTCAGATTGGGACAGTTAACAAGGTGTTTTATTGCTGTTCACTGTTTCCCTCTATCTGAGCACATTTCGGTACGCAAATGCTATGGACCAAAACCTTCTCATGAGCCAACCAAAGGACCCTTGGCACAGGCAGCCATACTGTGCCTGTCAAAAATAACTTGTGTCAGGGCGTCCGGATAGCATGGCGGTCTATTCCGTTGCCTACCAACACGGGGATCCTGGTTCGAATCCCCGTGTTGCCTCCAACTTGGTCAGGCATCCCTACAGACACAATTGCCTATGTCTGCGGGTGGGAAGCCGGATGTGGGTATGTGTCCTGGTCACTGCACTAGCACCTCCTCTGGTCGGTCGGGGGCGCCTGTACAGGGGGGAGTGGGAACTGGGGGGAATAACGTGATCCTCCCACATGCTACTTCCCCCTGGCAACTCCTCACTGTCAGGTGAAAAGAAGTGGCTGGTGACTCCACATCTATCAGAGGAAGCATGTGGTAGTCTGTAGCCCTTCCTGGAGCGACAGAGGGGGTGGAGCAGTGACCAGGATGGCTCTAAGAGTGGGGTAATTGGCTGGATACAATTAGGGAGATAGGGGGGATTCCAAAAAAAAAACGTGTCAGAGCGAGAGAAAATAATCAATAATCCAGGTAAGGAAAACACAGAAAGTTGAATCAGTTCATCTGGACACAACGTTTATTGAGAGAAACGTTTCATCAGTCATCCAGGTGAGCTCTTCACTCTCAACTGACTGCAGGTGTCCCCACCCTTATAACCAGCACAGCTGCACGACCAAAACCAACAGTCGGTTTCATATGCAAATTACTACGACCATTAACTAGAGTTACAATGGTCATGTGTACTATTCACAGAGGATTGGGAAATAACTGCAATCACAGCATTGTAAGATGGTGACAGAGTAGATAAGGGGGGTCCCGATTTTGGGGAGCAAGTTGAGTCAACAGAGAGCTGGGAGTGAAAGAGAGAGAGAGTGAGAGAAAAATGAGGCAGAGGCCGAGTGAGAGGGAAAAGAGAGCTTGTCAGAGACAGCAGAAGTCTTTAATCATTTGTGTCCATAATAGGGTGAATTAGGTGGGAGATGAGGGAGAAAAAAAGAAATACCAGAGGAAGAAATGGAAAAACTGAGAAGGAGAGAGAGAGAGAGAGAGAGAGAGAGAGAGAGAGAGAGAGAGAGAGAGAGAGAGAGAGAGAGAGAGAGAGAGAGGAGTATATCATTGGAGACAAGATGCACTTCATTCTTCCGACTAAAAACAAACTGATTGAGGCAGAATTGGGATAAGTAGCTTTCTTTAAATGGCAGAGGACTGATGGAGGAGAGAGGTGTGATAGAAATGATTAGGGTGTATGCAGAAATAAGAGGAAACTCTTCAGAGAGGAAGAGGCAAAGGGGCTAAAACGACAGGTGTGGCGAAAAACACTGTAGAAGGAAAAGGCTAAAAATGAAAGAAACATTCAATTGGAGCTAAAGAAGGAATCTAAATGGGTAAGATTTGTGGAGATACTGGACCTTTTGGGGATACTGCCCAGCTTTAAGTGCTGCTGGATTAGCATGCTTATACACACACACACACACACACACACACACACACACACACACACACACACACACACACACACACACACACACACACACACACACACACACACACACACACACACACACACACAGACATGTCTACTCAGTATTTCTTGTAATTAGATTAGACATGTTAGTTTACTTCTCAGCCTTCCTTCGCTGCCAAATTAATGTTGTTTGTTTGTCCCCTCCTCTGTCCAACAGCTCTATAACAGTTTACTACAAAACCTTCAAAAACCTGACATTAACTGTGTGTGTGTGTGTGTGTGTGTGTGTGTGTGTGTGTGTGTGTGTGTGTGTGTGTGTGTGTGTGTGTGTGTGTGTGTGTGTGTCTATAATCCTTTGTATACACATTTTTGTATTGATTCCCCCATTTTCCTCCCCAATTGTACCCATCCAATTACCCCACTCTTTCGAGCCTTCCTGGTGACTGCTCCACCCCCTCTGCCAATCCGGGGAGGGCTGCAGACTACCACATGCCTCCTCCAATACATGTGGAGTCGCCAGCCGCTTCTTTTCACCTGACAGTGAGGAGTTTCGCCAGGGGGACGTAGCACATGGGAGGATCACGCTATTCCCCCCAGTTCCCCCTCCCCCCTGAACAGGCTCCCCGACCGACCAGAGGAGGCGCTAGTTCAGTGACCAGGACGCATACCCACATCTGGCTTCCCAACCACAGACACAGCCAATTGTGTATATAGGGATGCCCGACCAAGCCAGAGGTAACATGGGCATTCAAACTGGCGATCCCCGTGTTGGTAGGCAATGGAATAGACCACCATCACACCACCCTGACGCCCTGCCATGTCATTTTTAAGTAATTTCCTTAGAACAGTTCTACCCTTGCTCTTTATGATACCCTCACAAAGTACATGTGTCTCCATAACTGCTATTTGTACAGTGTTTTTTATTTGTTGTATTTTATTTTATTTCTATGCTTCTATTATATGCGTATTTGTTTTCATCACTCTGTGCTTTCTGTTCTATTCATTTTGTACTTTAAGGCTCATTAAATTTTTGCTGCATGAAGAAAACTGGCTCAGTCCTGAAATAAGCCTTGTAACAATTTAGTAATGTGTGTTAATAATTTGTATTAGTATCAAATGCTTATAATAATATCATTAAATAACAGACTATTGATACATTGTCTCTCTGGCAAAGAAAGATAAGAGAGAGCGATGAGAGAGATGAAAATTGACCGCAAAGGCTCTTCCAGGAGTGGGTAAATTGCTAAGTGTTGAAAGAGGCTGCAGTGTACAGAGAGATGGGCTCGTCAGCCTGGGAAGCCAGCTCATCTCAGAGAGGTAAACTCCGATTTCAAACCTCCGGGGCCTTGTGGCTATACCCATTCATGGGAAAGGCTTTGGGAATAAACCGTGAGCAGCTGAAGTCCCAAAGGCAGTCCATCATTGTGTACAACTTCGTTCTGGCAGCTCCTGTGACACCGCTGGCACCAAACTGTAATGGCCCTGTCATTCCTTTGAATTCATCAGTGACACGGAGAGTGGGGGCATGCTGCATGGGCAACAGCCTGGCCTCCATATCACATTGCCCAGGCTAGCATCCTACCCATACCCCCCCCCCCCACACACACACATATAGCCCATAAAACTGATCCTGGAGACAACATTCCAGCTTCACCTATGGCGTAGACACAACACAGGGAGCAGCAGATACCAGTTATAAGTTATTGCTCTACTGGCGTAGAGCATGGCAGTAGGGGTTCTCATGGTGGGAGGGATTTTTGTATCTCACTGGACAGTTACTGCCCGCCTCAAGCAAGGGAGCCCCCAGTCAGTAAGGTGCTGTCCTGCTATGGTCGTCTTTCCTCATTGGGTGCACGGGGATTAGGAGAAATCTGACAAGCAGACTGAGAAATTAGCACCAGGCAACAAAAGACAACAAAAGAGACCAGCTCTAAAACCGGGATGTTGGAATGGTTGCATAATGATGACCAGCCTCTCCGAAAACCTTCAAGACATCAGTGAAACCAGGAAAATAGCCATCATAAACAAAGAGCTCAAGAGACTCAAGGTGGACATAGCCGCCCTTTAGGAAACACACCTGGCAGACTCCAGTGTACTGAGAGAGAATGACTTCACATCCTTCTGGCAGAGAAAGAGCTCTGACAACACCAGAAAGCACATAGTAGGCTTTGCAGTTAGAAACCCCTTGCTGGTCTAAGCATCGGCTTTGCGTCGATGCAGTTGCCGACTGGGGACCGGGGTTCGCGCCTTGGTCTCGTCAGATCCGACTATGGCCGGACTCGATGAAGCAGCAATAATTGGCAACGCTGTCTTCGGGTGGGGGGCGGAGTCGGCTTGTGTTCATCACATGAATGCATCTCTGTGTGTGTCGGAAAAAGCAGTGGTTCGACCTGGATTCGCCTTGTCACGAAAGTGGCGAGGCGTCGCCTTCGAGACTGCCGGCCGGAGAGATGCAGTTGGCAAACGCATGCAGTACGAGGCTGGGTGTTTGAACTAAACTAGGGCTCGATTGACCACTAAATTGGGAGAAAAAGGGAGAAATCAGAAATAAAAATTTTAAAAAAAGAAACACCTTACTGAAAACGGTCGAACCAGGCATCAGAGGCTCAACATGCATCCTGACTCTGCACCTTAACACTCCCGAAGGCCCCACCACCCTTGTCAGCGCCCACGTCCCCACACTGTCCTCCACCCCAGAGCTAAAGGATGAGTTCTATGAGAACCTCACAGCCACCATCAGGGACATTTCAAACAAAGAGCAACTAGTTCTCCTGGGTGACTTCAGTGCCAGAGTGAGTGCAGACCATGACTCGTAGCCATCCTGCCTAGGACAATTTTGCATGAGCAATTTGCATGACAATGGACAGCGACTACTTGAGTTCTTTGCGTTTCATCATCAATGCATCACCAGCTCTTACTTCCAGACCAAGCTCCAGCACAAGGTTTCCTTGAGACAAACACGCTAGATGCACTGGCAACAGCTGAACCTGGACCTTGTCAGGCAGTCCTCCCTTAGAAAAGTGCTTCTCACACACTCTTAGCACAGCACAGAGTGCGACACAGACCACTCTGGTGTGCTGCAGGATCAAAGATCTCGTCTATGGAGTATTGGCAACTGGAAGGAGAACAACAGGCCGTCCCCACCTGTGCTACAAAGATGTCTGCAAGAGAGACATGAAGGCTCTGAACATCAACATCAAGTTCTGAGAGGCTCTTGCAGCTGACCACACAAGGTGGTGAAGCACCTTGGACCAGCACTTCAAGATAGGGGAACAGAAACTGACGGAGGCTGCAGCACACAAGAAGGCCTGCAGAAAAGAGCGCTACAGTGCAGACAGACCCGAAACCACATATTGATGCAAGCTCTGCGAATTCACACACAGGACTTCTCAGTCACAGGAGATGCTGTCCCAGAAGGGCAGACCCGTAGGATGTGACAACTATGGTCAACCCTGACTAACAGGCCACACACACACACACACACACACGTGTGTGTGTGTGTGTGTGTGTGTGTGTGTGTGTGTGTGTGTGTGTGTGTGTTTAGTTGCACAGAGAAACACCATTGGGCTAAAAAGTCCACTTCTAACTTGAGGCACGATCAGCACAGGAACAGGAAGAACAGGAGAACAGGAAGCCAGATGTAATTTCTTAGCTTCTTCTTGTGTAAAGGCAAATTGTGTTTCTGTTTGGATATGTAGAGGGACAGATAGACAATGAAAAGCTCTCAGGTTGCCTCTCACTGCAGTAGTTTGTTTGATGCTCCCCCTGAGGGCCTGGTGATAGCTGGGATTGCAAAAAGGCTGTTGCCAAATAGACCGATCGATGGTTTTGTGTGTGTGTGTGCGTGAGTGCGTGTGAGGGCGACATGGCTCCATCTTAACTGCAGTGTGTGTTTGTGTGCCTTGCTCTTGTCTCTCATACAGTATACCCCAGGGGATGCTAAGCTATGAAAGTGTTAAATGTGTTCCAATTCATTACAACACTGCCAGTTCGTTTCCTCTTTCTCTCTCCCTCTCGCTCCGTATCCCACCCTATATCTTTTTCTCGCTTTACGTCTTCCTCTGTTGCTCTCTGTCTTCTTCCCTCCCTTGGTAGTGTGACCCCTGTGTTCTTATTGACTGGTATCATCTGTCTGTTTATTGTCTAAGCAGAGATCCTATCACTCTCGGAGACAGACAGACTATGCAGTTGAAAGATAACTATCAGATAGGGTTCCTATGGTAACAGTCAACACATTGCAACACTTTATGTGTTATCACTCTGTGTATGAGAGTGCGATGAAAAGAAAGGAGGAGACAGAGGAAAAGTACAGACACTAGATGAAAGAAACGTTTGATAGGGAGAGAGATGCGGTTACTTTTCCCCTGAGAGTTGATCGACATCTTTCCATTCCTTCACATTGTGTGTGTGTGTGTGTGTGTGTGTGTGTGTAGTGTGCAGTGACACAGAGCTCCACAGCCTGGCCTCTAGGTTGAAGGACTGGTTTGGTGTTCTTCACCTTGACGCAAACCGAGACCTGAAATCCTCTGACAGCTCAGATGCCGCCACCGGACGTAAGTAAAATCCGTGTGTGTGTGTGTGTGTGTTTAGAAACAATTATGCAAATGGCTTCATCTGATTATCTCAACTGGGGTAGGGTTGAAATCAAGGTAAGCATAACCCGATTATAGCACCTAGATTTAATCTTTTGATTTATTAACACATGTAAATAGCTTAGTTGACTTTCAACCAGCTTTTTGAAATTGTGCGTGCAAAAGATCACAACCCAGTGAACAGGTTGTTTGACCAATGCAAACACATCAAACTGCCGTGTTCCTAGGAAGGACAGGAAACCCAAAACAGCAACACAATTAACCATTACCAGTATGTATGCCATTGCAGACAGAACAAACAGTACGTTCACTGTATGCCAGAGTATTTCCATCCATCCAAAAAGGAAACAAGCGAATAACATTATGATTTTAAACTTTTAAAATGTATTTATTCATTCATCATCAGCCACTTCTCTGGGGTCGGGTCGTGGTGGCAGCTAGCTAAGTAGGGCACTCCAGATGTCCCTCTCCCCTGCAACATCCTCCAGTTCCTCCTGGGGGATCCCAAGGCGTTTCCAGGCCAGGTTGGACATGTAGTCCCTCCAGCGAGTTTTGGGTCTACCGCGGGGTCTCCTCTCAGTTGGACGTGCCCAGAAAAACTCCAAGGGAAGGCACCCAGTAGGCGTCGTAATCAGATGCCCGAACCACCTCAAAGGGCTCCTTTCGACGTGAAGGAGCAGCAGCTCTACTCCAAGCTCCCTCTGGATGTCCGAGCTCCTCACCCTATCTCTAAGGCTGAGCCCAGACGTTCTGATGAAGCCAACAAAACCACATCATCTGCGAAGAGCAGAGATACAATTCTGAGGTTCCCAAAACAGACACACTCCTCACCTTGGCTGCGCCTTGAGATCCTGTCCATGAATATCACAAACAGAATCGGAGACAAGGGACAACCTTGGGGGAGTCCGACAACCACCGAAAATGTGTTTGACTTTGTGCCAAGAATGCAGACACAGCTCTCACTTTGATTATACAAGGACCGGATGGCTTGTAGCAACTGCCCCGGTACCCCATACTCCCGCAGTACCCCCCACAGAGTTCCCCAGGGTACACAGACATAAGCCTTCTCCAAGTCCACAAAATACATGTAGACTGGCTGGTCAAACTCCCATGCCCCCCTCAGCACTTCTGCAAGGGTAAAGAGTTGGTCCGTTGTTCCATGGCCAGGACGGAATCCACATTGTTCCTCCTGGATCTGAGGTTCGACAGTCGGTCGGAGCCTCCTTTCCAGCACCCTAGAGTAGACTTTCTCAGGGAGGCTGAGCAGTGTGATGCCCTGATAATTGATAACTTTTAAAATTCAAATAGGTATTAATAAGTCTGTCTCCATCTGTGTCTTTTCTATTTACTTGTGATAAAAGTTGATGGAGTCGTTCACTTGTATGCCGTTTGGCGTCGTAGATGCTGAAATGACACACAGAGAATGCAACTAACTGATGATGATGCCAGTGCTTGCTTTGCCCTGCTTTACTGCTTACAGGATGGCGAGTAGGAACAACTCATGTTAAGGTGTTCTGCAACAATGCATAAAAAAACACCAAGACAGAAAATTATCAGACAGACTTACTTAAGGACTTAATGAGTGAATTCAGACCATCTTAACCTTTACCAAATATTGATTTTTAACTGATAACTAATGGATTTCTTCATGTACTTATTGACTCAAAAAGGTGTGTGTCTTCTTTTTATGCTGTCGGCTAAATCTTCACACCAAAAAATGTTGCTATCAGACAGCTGTTCTTTTGGATCTTCATATGGACTAGCGGTGATGCTAACAGTGGTCCTATTCTGTTCTCTGTGAAATAAACATGAAGTGTTCTAATAAAAATCCAATACAATCACCATTAGACTTCAATTATTAACTCAAACGTTTAAATCATTCATACACTCGGAATTTTCATTTCAAGGGCATTGTAGTCCTCAAGTATTAAAATGGCTGACATGTATGTGACATAATACTAAGTCCCACCCCTGGCACTCCTGCCCTCCATCCACAAATAACTTTAACATTCATATCCCATCTCGGACAGACTTCTCACCAATTCCATACAACATCACCACACAGACATCTCTATCTCTATCTCTCTATATCTCTCTCTCTATATATATACATACATACATACATACATACATACATACATACATACATACATACATACATACATACATACATACATACATACATATATACACACACACACATACACACACACACACACACACACACACGAAGAAAGTTAAGGAGAATATATATATATATATAGCGTTGGGTTTTGTTTTGCAAACCATCAGTGGTGTTGATAAAAGTTCCCCAAAAATGAGGAGCAGAATATCACATTAACACATAACACATTATAACACATTAGCAGCTGATGAGTGTGTGATGCATGAAACAAGCGTGTACTGCTATGTATTAAAAGTTTTTTTCCCTACATCTATATATATATATATATATATATATATATATATATATATATATATATATATAAATCTCTAGGCTTTGACACCAGCATCCTGCCCATCTGTAAGGACTCCCTGGGATGGATGTTTAACAAGCTGGACATGAACTTTGACCTCCTGCTGGACCAATCAGAGCTGAGTGCCATTTACCTGGACAAGTATGAGCTGTGCATGAAGCCTCTCTTCAACTCCTGCGACTCCTTTAAGGACGGCAAACTGTCCAACAACGAGTGGTGCTACTGCTTCCAGAAGTCCGAGGGTGAGAGAGAGAGAGAGATGGGGGGGGTAGACATGGAGAAAGTTAAGAAGGAGAATATAATTATTTCCATAGCTTCCTCAAGCCTGATAGGGAAACTGACAGGTAGAGAGATTAAATCAGAATAACAGGAAGGGCGCAGTTAAGATAGAGAAAGAGAAAAGGAGGAGAAGGAGAGAGGGGGAGAGATTGATGAGTGTCAGTGCTTCTGCTTGTTTCAGTAACCTGACAGCGTGAGTGGCATGGAGGAAATGATGGAAAAACACAAAGCGGTGTGGGAGGGATTTGAGTGAAGAAGTAATGAGACAGAAAGAGAGGGAGCAAGAAAGAGGGAGGGAGGGATTCATTAAAAGGTGTGGGCCTAATGACGAAGAGAGCAAGAAAAGGATGGAGGAAAAAAGGACAGGAAGAGATTGATGGAAATGGCATGAACGTTAAATAGAAAGGGGTGGTTAGGAAGTTAAAATGAGTCGACAGATTGGCAGAAAAAGGGGGACGAAGGGAAGAATTTTGAAATGAAGTTTGAAATTGAAAATGGAGATAAGGGGAGATGTTTCTTTTAACGAAGAGTTTTTTGTTGTCGTTTTTTTTGTACCCAGGATTGCCTTGCCAAAATGAGAAGAGCAGGATTCAGATTCAGGGCCAATGGAAGAGCCTTATAGGTCAGTCTGGTTGTGTGACAATGTTGTCAACCCCCCCCCCCCTCGCTTTTTCTCCCCAATTGTACTTGGCCAATTTCCCCATTTTCCGAGCCATCCCAGTCGCTGCTCCATGCCCTCTGCTGATGCGGGGAGGGCTGCAGACTACCACATACCTCCTCCAATACATGTGGAGTCACCAGCCGGTTCTTTTCACCTGACAGTGAGGAGTTTCACCAGGGGGATGTAGCACATGGGAGGATCATGCTATTCCTCCCAGTTCCCCCTCCCCCCACCCAGACAGGCGCCCCGACCGACCAGAGGAGGCGCTAGTGCAGTGACCAGGACACATACCCACATCCGGCTTCCCACCCGCAGACACAGCCAACTGTGTCTGTAGGGACGCCCGACCAAGCCAGAGGTAACACAGGGATTCGAACCAGCGATCCCTGTGTTGGTAGGCAACAGAATAAACCGCTACACTACCTGAACGCACATTTGAAATTAATATATCTACACACACAAAAACAAACACACACATTTATTTATACTGTTATATACAAATAACAATACTTGTTTATTGAATGAATAAAAAAAATACAGGTTTCAACAAATGTGTTGTATGTATGTATACGTATTTGGATTCTCAAAATACAAAAACGTGTTGATCTGGCATTTTTATAACCGGAGCATTTTAACCTCATTTTTGAATCTTCTCATCTTCTCATTTCACTATTGTTCCTCTCTCTCTCTCTCTCTCTCTCTCTCTCTCTCTCTCTCTCTCTCTCTCTCTCTCTCTCTCTCTCTCTCTCTCTCTCTCTATATATATATATATATATAGGAGCCTACATTCCTCGTTGTACTGAGGAGGGATACTTCAAGCCAACCCAGTGCCACGGCAGTACTGGTCAGTGTTGGTGTGTGGACAAATATGGCAACGAGATCGCTGGCTCTAGAAAACAGGGCAACCCCAACTGTGGTGAGATTTCTAACATCAACCCCCCTTCACTCACTCACTCACTCACTCACTCACTCACTCACTCACTCACACACACAAACACACACACATATTGACATATTTCTTTTTTATTTTATTACATAATTGATCCCCATGGGGAAATTCTTCCTCTGCATTCAACCCATCCTAACTATGTAGCTAGGAGCAGTGGGCAGCCGCCGTGCAGCGCCCGGGGAAATATACAAATTTAAGTACCCATTCTTTTTTGACATGTTTCTACAAATTCAATTTACCATTTCTTTTATGCACTTTTTTAAAGTGCCACTACCCATGCATTTTTCTAATCTGCAAAGGCCCCATCCAGGCCCTTGGCAGCACTGTCTATCTTTCACAGTTCGTTCTTTGATCCAGGTGGAGGGCTGTGTCACTGTGTTCTCTCTGCCTGTGTCATCTCTTATCTTCTCTTTAAACATGCTACTTCAACATGGGGGGGCATCACAATCACAATTCAGCTCTCTGACAGACACACAGCCGAGGAACAACAGGGAATGTTTTAACCTCCAAATTTGCTTTGTTTCCATCCGAATGTTTCAAGTAAAAAGCCGAAACATTTAACAAACAGCAAAGTGCTAACACCCAGAGGAAAGAAATTAAGAATTTTCAAATCTTTCTTGCCACTGGGAGATCTATCATCGTTCAATGTCAAAGTGTGTCAAATGTATCTGGTCTTTTTCCATGCTGTCCAAAGACAAAGACAAGGAAAGGCAATGGGCTGTATTTTAATGGCTGAAGCAATGGCTATTGACTTTATCTCCTATGTCATCATTTATTCAAAAATGCCAAAAATCTGCATAAAAAACGATGATGGAAACATAGCTGTAGGTATGTCCTCAGTGAAGGCCTTTCTACAAGGGCATTAATCCTAAGCAACAGGAGCTCCAGGGTGACAAGGCAAAATCTTTTCAAGTAAATGGACACATTGTGATCCTCACCGTAGGAAGGATATCTGTCTGTGAATCCCAAAATCCTGACCTCTCATATCCATTTATTCCAGAGAATATGCTGGTTCTGTAATGTGTTTGGGTCACCTCAATCCTTGTCTTTTTTCTTACCTTTTTCATTTGTTCATTTATCTTTTTCTCACATACAGAGGAGGATCAGGAGACCTCGGGTGATTTCGGGAGTGGGGGTGCAGTTATTCTGCTTGAGGACCAGGAGGAGGAGCCATCACAGAGTGGGCGGGGCAGACAGAAACAGAGGCGGGGCCACATCCACCCCCGGGGAGCAATTGAGGATGATGAGGATCAAGAGGAGGACAAAGAAGATGACACTGGTTATGTGTGGTAGCTCCGCCCCTTCTACTCGGTCATCAGCCACCCAGGGACCTCTGTTGACTCAGCACAAATCTGAAGCCACCCCAGTGTCTTCGTTGTCCCGCCCCCTCACCTCTAGCTATTTGGCACTGGTCCATCATTTGGCTCCGAAACCTGCTCTTGGACTCCCTGTCCCTTCACCAATTCAAATCTCTCTGTTCAGTGCTCTCTCTCTGTCTTTCTCCATATCAACTACTCCAACTCTCCTCAGCCAGAAAACAGACTTTTGGATTCTAACAGTGACTATTGAGTCTGTTTTCCACTTCTATCCAAGCAAGTCTCGTTCTCTCTGCTGTCAACAAACCCATCATCTCTCATTTCTACTAATCTGGATTCTCTTTTTTTCTTTCACTCTCTTTTCTTCTCTCCTGTTTCTCCTCTCTGGTCAGTTTGTGAGACCGGAGATAGTAGATGATGTGTTGGATGTAAATACTCTCCCTCCAGAAAGGCCAGATACTGGGTTCTATTTCCTTTTCGTTCCACCAGAGGTTTGTTTCCATGGTCTATATTCTGCTGCTGGGTTCCTTCCAATGTACTCGAATCATGCTACAGTGGCTCTGGGAAGTTCTTTAAGTTTTTAGTTCGTGAGTTTTTGATGTTTACTTGGATATCTTGAATTTCCCAGGCTGCCCTGGAAGTAGGAAGATTTAAGATGCATTGTGCTTATTGTTGCATGCTTCCCACTGGCATTACACGTGGCAGCTCAGCTTAAGTTCTGCATACATAGTGGAAGAAAAAGGAGGACAAAAGTTTATTTTCTTGTTTATGATGTCGTTTTGGCTGCTATTGTATGTTGCTGCCACTGCAGTGCTGTCTAGATGTTCATTTCCTCTTCTCCATTAGTTCAGTGGGTAAAACATAGATATCCGAATGGAAGCTATCAAAATGCTGATTGGATGACATCAAGCTACACACCGATCTTTGTTATTACTTTAAACTGTAAAAATTATTCATGCAAAGAAAAACCAAGACAGGATTACCTTTTTCTTTTAGCTGAAATCTCTTTTCAACATAAGTAGGAAAGCCTGTTTTAAGTAACAGTTTGAACTTTTCCCGAACCATTGCAATGCAGTTTCCTGCTCTAAAGAAGCATAAAAGACAATGACAGAAGCTACACCTATCTCTTAGCTTTGAAAAAGAAGTTGCATAAAGGAAGCAGTGCACAAGGCACAGAAAAGAGCCTCAAAGCTTGATGAGGGTTGTCTGTAATGGAGTTGGGTGTCCATAGCTTGTGGGCCTTGGTGAACAACTTCTTGTATGAGCTCAACACTCATTGTAATCATTTACCACTGAGATTGTAAATTAAAATCCTATTTTCACATTCAGGTTAGCAATGAAGTGTCCCTGTACCAGAATTCAGTCACGTTCCGTTACAGCTCAACAAGAAAGGAAGGAGAACTGGTGAGCCCAGTTATGTATAGTTGTAAATTATATGTAGCTTGTAATCACTAATGAATACAGTTTAGGCAGAACAACTTATTCTTTTGTTGCATAGCACTTTGATGAACAAATCAATTGCCTGAGAGACATGGGACCTGTTGCACTGGAGAATCTTAGGCACCGTATGTAGGTAGTGTTTGTATGGCTTTTTGTGAGTCCCTTGCTGCAGCAGACTGTCAGATGCATTATGGTGTGATTTCTCCCCTGATTAAACACTCATTCTCATCATTATAATTGACAACACTGGTGTTTAAGAGCACTAGAATAATTCAGTGAAGTAGGGTGATATTGTGGGCAAAAAATCTTACTTGTTCAAGGAAATAAGCAAAGTGCGAAGCTTGCTTCCAAGCTAACTTGGTTATTGTTGAATGGAAACTATTTGGAACTGTTGGAACAGAAATGATTGAGAATTTGTGCATGTCCCTCATTCTGAATAATCAACTTGTTTCGGAGAGGTGCTTACCAGTACTCAATACACTTGAATAATAGATAGAATAGGTGTTATCACCAGTTGCCCACCTCTGGTTCTGTCAGCTACATAGGTGTTTTCAGGCAGAAACGTGACTTTCACACACAAGTTTTGGTACAGGTGCAAAGCTCATTAAAAACAGTCTATCACACAAAACCGCTTATTTCAATTTTCATCTGTCACATTCACACACACCCTAAACTATTCTTGTTTTCCTGTTTCTGTCCCCCACTCTCTCCATCTTTACTGGCCACTTTCCCTTTCCTCCGTCTCATTCCCATTGCTTTGGTTCACACGACTCAGAGATGGTCTCTCTCCTGTTGATATTCTCCTTGCTCTCCGTCCAGGCGTATTAGAGACCACAAATCCTGCTTGGGACAGCACTGTGTGTGTGTGTGTGTGTGTGTTCGGTGGTGGTTAATGCTTTGAAATCCAGGGGTCTTTGAGGAAAGCCTTTTATTGATTGTCTTGTAACAGCATGGGATATCTTTGAGGTGGACAAGGAAGTCAGAAGATAGAAGCAGTTGGCATGTAAATTTAGTTGATGATTTAATCCCCCATATTTTCCACACTTTTACAAATCCACACTTTTGCTTTCTTTCCATTCCATTGTTCGTTTTTCCCTCCAACTGTGTCTGCCATAATCTCTCTCCCAGTAGCATTCCAACCTTTTCTCTGTTTCCTGTATCACACACACAACAGTATAAACACTATTTAGTGTCTGGAAGATGTGTACAAATTGTGTAAGATCTACTATCCCTCAGTCTCTCGGTTAATCTGTCGCTCTTGTTAAAGTACATCATATGAACAGAAACCAAACGATTTCTCTGTCCTTGTTGTCAAAAACCCCATTATTAACCAATAAAAGGCAGGATTTAGCCCTTTTAGCATTTGTATGGTCAAATTTAAAAACACATGCTAATTTCAGACATATGTATGCAAAATCACAGTGCAACAAACTTGCAGTGGGAGGAAAGCTCATCTCTTGTTGCTATTACCCCAATCTATTTTCTCTTGGCTCTGTGGTCATCCTGGTTTTCTTCCTCGCCCTCTCAAGATGTCTTCAGTGAGCCTTGCGCTATCCTGTGGCCATAGCTACCCTCGTTTGCCCAGCCACTTGTATAAAAATCAGAAAGCCAGGGCATCTGGGTGGCATGGTGGTCTATTGCGTTGCCTACCAACACGGGGATTGCCAGTTCGAATTCCCATGTTGCCTCCGGCTTGGTCGGGCATCCCTACAGACACAATTGGCCATGTCTGCGGGTGGGAAGCTGAATGTGAGTATGTTTCCTGGTCACTGCACTAGCGCATCCTCTGGTCGGTCGGGGCGCCTGTTCTGGGGGGAGGGGGAACTGGGGGGAATAGTGTGATCCTCCCATGTGCTACATCCCCCTGGTGAAACTCCTCTGTCAGGTGAAAAGAAGCGGCTGGCGACTCCATATGTATCGGAGGAAGCATGTGGTAGTCTGCAGCCCGCCCTGGATCGGCAGAGTGGGTGGAGCAGGGACCAGGACGGCTCAGAAGAGAGGGGTAATTGGCTGGATACAATTGGAGAGAAAGGGGGGGGGGGAATCCATAAAAAAACAAAAAATCAGAAAGCCATCTTTGCTCGCATTAAGCCCTGCATCACTCACACATCCACACGAGGGCAATAACCTCCCATTTCTTCCTCCTCTGAATCGCACCCTCTCATCCACAGCAGTGACTGAGGTTTCCTCCAGCAGACACACTCACACTGGTACACAAACATGCAGAGGTTACACAGATCTCCAACTACAAACATATATGGCCATATTTGCAAAAGTTTTATTTGTTAATTCTCTATATTTTTTACTTTGTAAAAATGAAAAAAATGACAATGTTTAAAGAATTTAATATAATGTATTGCCATGTGGCATCGTCCAGTGGTATTTAACTAGCTTGATGTGTATGGAGTTCATTGTCCTTATTGTAGCGAGTCCTGTAGTCCCCTCCATTGAAGCATAGCGAGATTTCAGTGTCTTTTTTCTCCCTCTTCCTTGGATTTCTATTGGAATGTTGATGTTGTGGACTAAAATATATCTTGGTTTTATTGTGACAGCGCCACAACGTTTGTCCGAATAAATTTAAGTCTGTCTGTCCTGTCCCATACCGTCTCAGTGTGGTGTCCTCGTTTCCGTGGCTTGGCATTCTCACAAGTGTTAACGTGCCAGCTGCAAACACGTGCATAAAAATAAACCTGCACTTGCTTGCTGGAACACAAGCACAGACAGTTTGCTTACATTCACACTTGCTCACTTCTGCAGGAACCTGAAATACAGCTGCAGAGTTGTTTGTGGCTTGCTGAAATTTCCAAATACATTTTCATATTTCCTTAAACATTTGTGCATGAATGAATATGAGACTTAAGAGATTTCTACTATTCTGCACATATCTTTCATTTTGATGTACTTTACCCACAGCTGGAAAGGCTGTTGACTTCCAGTAGTGGGTAGAGTAAACAAAAACGGTCTCTCATCTTATCTCATCATCAGCCACTTCTCCGGGGTCGGGTCACGGTGGCAGCTAAGTAGGGTATTCCAGACGTCCCTCTCCCCAGCAACGCCCTCCAGCTCCTCTTGGGGGATCCCAAGGTGTTCCCAGGCCAGATTGGACATACAGTCCCTCCAGTGAGTTCTGGGTCTACCCCGGGGTCTCCTCCCAGTTGGATGTGCCCGGAAAACCTCCAAAGGAAGGCGCCCAGGAGGCATCCTAATCAGATGCCCGAACCACCTCAACTGGCTCCTTTCGACGCAAAGGAGCAGCGGCTCTACTCTGAGCTCCCTTGGGATGTCCGAGCTCCTCACCCTATCTCTAAGGCTGAGCCCAGGCACCCTACGGAGGAAACTCATTTCAGCCGCTTGTATCCGCTATCTCACCCTTTCGCTCACTACCCAAAGATCGTGACCATAGCTAAAATGGTACTCAAGTAAAAGTATAGCTATGTTATAATAATGTTTACTCAATAAGTACTCATAAAAATAACTACTTGAGTAGGAGTAAAAAGTATCTCGTAAAAAAACTACTCAAGTAGTGAGTAACTTCATTAGATGCAATTTAATGCGTCAATATGAAAGTGCGAAACAGTTAACAAATGAGTCCTTCGGAAAGAAAGGAAGAGTAGTCGACCAGGTCCTCATTAACAATGTAAGACATACAGTAATGTTCTCAGTAACTTTGCATTTGTGCATGTAACGTTAGTGGGGCAATTTTATTTCTTTTTGAGAGTTTATATATTCCGACGTTGCTAGTTCATTCCTCATTGGAGTTCCCAATAATAGTGTGTCGGCTGAGGCACCATTTCCTAACTCACCCCTGCCTGTTCAAGGCAGGAATGTTGCACCATTATTCCGCCTCACCATTCTGTAAGGTTATAAAAGGTACAAACACAGAATGGGGGGGCACTGTTGTTCTGCCATTAAGCCGGTGTTACACTGTATTTGGTGACCCACCAGATTCTGTGACCTGCTTTGATATTCTTACCCTATCTCTAATAGAGAGGCACCAATCCACTTTTTTCAGTTCCGAATCCGATAGCTGAATTTGGCTATCTGCCGATACCAGAGCTCTTTTTTCTTGAATATTATTATTATTATTGGTATTATGTGTAAAGTTACATGAGGCTGTAGTAAACCACACAGCACCTCTTATTTATTAAAAGAGCAAAAAATATACAAAAGCGCATTAAATTTAAATTTATTCCAAAGCAATTTATTTGAACTGTAGAGGCTTTGCATACAAACAGGAGTAGGGGTGCAAATTGCTATGGCAACTCTTTTAATGTGTTAATTGACTTGGAGTCAAACTGTGCCTTTTTTCCTTTCCAAATTACCCAAAATAATTCAATTTTTTTCCAAAAACACCTCTCCTGAAGTCAGTTCACGTCAAAACGCCAGAAAGATTTATATCTTTTGCCAGTGAAAGACATAAAACAACACTGATTAAGTGGTGATATACAGCCAGTCTAGCCTGGCAGCACTGACCCCATTCCCTGAAACCTTTATCCATGTGTACCATCTGCTGTTTGAATTTTTTTGTTTTCAAAGCATCAGTTATATCAAATTGTGACAATAACCTAGATAAAGTGATGGAAGATTGTAAATGTGGTTTTTCACTTGTCCTGTCCTGTCACTTGTCTCCTCGAGAGCTAGGAGGAGGAGGATCATCCACCTTCTCCAGGCTCTCGGTGACAGGCGGGTCTGCCACTGCCTCTTCCTCATCACTCTGCACCTCCTGCCCAGGCTCGGCTGCAGCAGCTGCCAGGGAGGTTACGCATGCAGAAGTGCCACTAACCCCATCCTCCGCTTCCCACTTTCTATGTGGGCCAAGTCCCCACACTCAAAACACTTCATACTACCTGAACTTACATATACCATTTTGGCTAAAGGCTTAAAATTGCATTCCTAGCTACATATTTATAATTCATAAAAACATCAGACTATGGAATCTGGATCAGTACATCATGGATCGGTAACGTCGGTCTAATATCCAATGAATGAATTATACTTCAGTATTGGATCAGATCGGTCCCAACTCTAGTAAAAGTAGTGAAGTGTGTAGCCTAATGTATCAGAGTAGAAGTACATATATTTTATCACAAATGTACATGAGTAAGAGTCAAAAGTATTCTGAAAAACAACTACTCTTAGAAGTACAATTTATTTTAAAAAAAATACTCAAGTACATGTAATGGAGTAAATGTTGCGTGTTACTACCCACCCCTGTTGGCTTCTGATTAGTCCCATCTCCAGCCGTCAAAATAAACTTGCCTCAGCAGACATGCCTTTGCCATTTAATATGCTGTATTAAATGCATGTATCTGATAATGCCCTCTCTGTAGTCAAGGTGATTAATGCAGCCAGAAGAAAATCAATTTTCTCTTATCTCTCTTTCGCTCTCACTGTCTTCTCTTTTCCCTGTCCCTTCCTTTCATAGTCTATCAGTCTATTTGTTAGCCTGTAATGGTGGTGGCTTTGAAATGATGATTTCAGACTGGTTTAAAACTGTGCTGCATGAGTGATGGCATGGATTACCATGTGCACTGGACTCACTGGTAGGAAAACTTGATTCGATAGCGTGCGTGCATGTGTGTGCAAGGGCGCAGATCTCATTACAACTTGGGGTGGGGGGGCACAAACATGGGAGTTTTCTCAAGACTACAACTGTGAACCTTACCTGAGACTCCCTGTCTCTGTCCCTGTGTGTGTTGCTGCTGCTGCTCTCCACAGGTTGTTTTACTGCTGTTGTCTAATGGCACGATTATTTAAACATTTGTATTTGCCCATCACTCATTTCCTATGAGGACTTTATCAACTAGTATTTTTAATATTACAGGGGTCTTCCTACTTACACAGTGGTGTTTTAAGCCTCGAAAAAAATGTCCTGACGTCCATCTTTTTTCTGCCATGTTTTGGTAAACCCTGACCTGGCCGCCACACACACACACACACACACACACTGAGCGCAGGTTAACTACGGAAGGATTTAATATACTGCAGCAAACTCAGGGGGCAGCCGGGGAGCGATATTATGAACCCTACATAGCCCTCGCCAAAATCCCGTACCCTGTCCCAAATCTCGCGAACGGACGCCGGATTTCCGCTGCGTTGCTAAGGAAACAATTAACTATCAACTCGGTGCGAAGCAAAGCTAACGTTAGCTACCTTCAATTTTGTAATTTTGTATTTTTCGCAATTTTGGACAGCTGGCTGCTTTTGTAATTTTGGACTGCTGGCTGTCAACAACAGAACGGAGGTAAGTAACGTTAGTTGTCACACGCCTCTGCTCCTTGGATACGTTATTGGTATTATATTAATGTTGATTGTGGATAACTTAGACAGGTTAAATTGTGGGTGTACAGCGTTTCCTTGATGAGCGCTAACCCCATAACAACATATTTTCGCGTTGCTACGGTGGCGCACACGTGACAAAGCCAGAAACGGGATTTTGGCGAGGCCTATGTAGGGTTCATAATATCGCAGCCGGGGAAACGTCGCCACAGCCGGGACGCGAACCCATATCTCCCGCACCGCGGGCGACAACATTAACCAGTCGACTAAAGGGTTCGACACGTTCTCCAAGGGCTAACGTGTCTACGTATCCGTGCACGTTACACTACCTTAACTCTAATATAATGCTAATATATGCCATAATGAGCAACGGGTGTTAATGTGGGCTGCTGGAGGCTATAGCATTAGCATAAAGTCACAGTAACTAGCGAATGTGAGCTGGAACACCTTTAAATAGCTACGTAAACGCTTATGTTAGCTGGACGATCATTATCATGAAAGATGCAGCGCCTCCACATCAACTTAAAACACTAACCATCAGAAACCAGAATGAGTCTCCGAATTTTTAAACCAATATAGCTACAATATAAACGCCTGTCTCAAATACCGGCCTGCCTCTAACAAAGGCTGGGTGCGCTAGGGTGTTCACGCAAATACACGCCCGGGCTATTGGAAGTTTTACAGGTACGATCAATGTAACTTTAGCTAGCAAGTTAGTTTAAATATGTGTAGCGCTATTTACATATGGATCTAGCTGGGGATAAGTTAATTCACCCGAGGCGGTAAACACAGTCTGGTTACTTTTTTAAGCCTTTTACTCCGTTGATTGGTAGACTTAATCTTCGTTTGAACAAGACTACGTACAAGGCATCTCCTAGCAGTCACCATTCACACCAGCCATTAGACTCACTCGCTAAAGACCAACACTGACCTCGTGTTACAGAGATGGAATCTGGGAAATGTAGTCCAATAGCAAGCAGCGGTATCAGAATGAAGTACACCGTTAACTTCATTTCCCAAATTCCCACATAGTTTACTATATGCAACCGTTCAGACCACCGAGCAGGATACATAGAGGGGATATAAACAAAACCTTCAAAGTGTTGTGTTTATGTGTGAATTATTTCAAAAGTGGAGTCGGCTTCTATTAAATACGTATTTAAATTACATAATTTATTTAGAAATAATTTATTGTGTGTGCGCGCGCGCGTGTGTGCGTGCGTGTGTGTTGGCGCTCAGACATAAAACATGAAACCTGCACAACTTAAGTCATACTGCGTAGCCTCCAAATGCCTCCAAATCAACAATGGTGTACGGTGTTTCTCGTGGAGGAATCATCTCAAGCATGGCCTTTCAAATTCTTACTAAGACTGACAAGTCAAGTCTGAGCGATTCCCCCCCCCCCCCCATTCCAAGATGTGCTTCCTCTAGCACAGGAGTGCTGCACACCAGAATGACAATGGCCCTGACTACCAGACACAAGAGGCCAGTGGTTCAAAAGGCATGATAATGATATCAGCCTTAGGATTTCACAATAACCAGATAATGGTCTAAACGGGGTGTTTAGGAGAGATCATGAAATGGTGGCTGGGATAATGTTTCTATGCCCCAGCACTGAGCTCACTTGAGGAAACTGCACTGGGGGGCATCTAACAATAGAGCCATTACCACTCGGGAAAGTTTATATGGTCTGCTCTCTCTTTTATTGCAGCCTTAGCCACAGGAACTTAGCTGCCGGACAAAGAGCTGGTGGTGCTCATGGAACAGATGTGTTTTAAATGTCTGTGTGTTATTTTGTCTATAGATCCATGTCACCTGTGTAGACTGCTACCAAACAAAGGTACACCATGAACCCCTGGGGAAGCCTGTGAGGGAGACAGCACCATTTGGTAATCCTTCTTCCTTTTTTGAGATTGATTAGCAGGATCGAGGTGTTATTGGTTAGACATGAAAAGAAGAAAGATAGAAAGAAAGATAGAAAGAAAGCCACTTTATTTTTGTCATTGTACAGTTGTTTGGTTACAATGAAATGTGTTCTCTGCATTTAACCCATCTTATTGTATAGGAGCAGTGGGCAGCTGCAGCAGCCGGGGACCAACTCCAGTTCTTCTTTCTATTGCCTTGCTCAGGGGCACAGACATTAACCCTAACATGCATGTCTTTTTGATGATGGGAAGAAACCGGAGCACCCACAGAAAACCACACAGACACAGGGAGAACATGCAAACTCCACACAGAAAGGACCTGGGACGGCCTGGGGTTCGAATCCAGGACCTTATTGCTGTGATGCAACAGTGCTAACCACTGGGCCACCGTGCCACCCTAATGTCCACAATGACACAGCCTCCAGGCTTGCATTTAGGACTGACTGATTGTCATTAATGATTGTCCAATTCCTATGAGATATTTCATTTCAACCGTCTCTGCTTTCAAGGCCCACAGTTGTTTGGGGATGAATAGTCTTTTGGTTAACATTCGGTCAAATAGGTGGTTTAGTAGTAAGCACTGTTGCATCCAAGAGTTATGGATTAAGTCCAAGCCATTCTCTGTGGAATTTGCATGTTCTAACTATGTTTGCATGGGAGTCCTCTGGTTCCATCCCACAATCTGGCATGCAAGTTTAGTAAATTGAAGACTCTAGATTGTCAAGTCAATGTTATTTGAATAGCCCAAAATCACAAATTAGCCCCAAAGGCCTTTACAATCAGTGCAATATACAACACCCCTATCCTTAGACTGACTCAGATGAGGAAAAGCTCCACAATAGAAACCTCAATTGTCCACAGGCATCAATGATTGTGTGTGGTCCTCAAATTGGACTGATGACCAATACTGGGTGTCTCTCTACCTTCTGCCCAATGCCTGTTGGCACAGGCCCTAGACAACCCCCCCACCAACCCACTCCTCCCAGATCACACCAATTAGTATTAAACTACTGTTCCAGAAGTAAAAAGTCACAGAGAGTTTATGAATCCAACTTTAAAATGAGAATGCATAATTGAGTAACCTCAAAGCTCCCTGAAGCATGAAAGTCAACTGGGTTATGCCCCAAGTCAATCAGCAGTGTAGGCGGGCCAGCTGGTTCACATTACCTTTTAGTTTAACCACTTTTAAATACATCATTAAGACAGAATGTGTGTCCTGCCCTCTAAATTGAGGTTATTGCTCTTAATCCACTGCCTTGATAAACTCTTAATAGCCGACACAGTGCGGACATGTAGCAAGTTTCACTCCGTGCCTCGGCAGACCTCATTTATATTTATGACAACCTCGGCCCTCCATTCCTGATTAATCCACTTAATATTAGGAAGCAAATCAATAAATCTCCTGCCTGCCTCTGAGGAGAGCAGAAAAGGAGCCAGGGATGTGACAGGAATGTCGACTCGTGAGATGTGCACACTAAAGACACACTCCAGAGCCTCTGCTACTGCACACCAAAGACTTGGCACTTAACGTCCCAGTACCAAAAACACAGCGGCATTGAAGATGCCCAGCGACACAAGCAGATGTACTCTGTTGCACAGGGGAGTGAGTTTCTTAAGGAGATCGGTTTAAATCGTAGGCAAGCTATTGAAGTGCTGATGATTATGATCCGCTTTTTCACTGAGGGAGGCAGAGAGAGAGAGAGAGAGAGAGAGAGAGAGAGAGAGAGAGAGAGAGAGAGAGAGAGAGAGAGAGAGAGAGAGAGAGAGAGAGAGAGAGAGAGAGAGAGAGAGAGAGAGAGAGAGGGAGAAAGAGAGGGAGAGAGAGAGAAAGGCGAACATACTGACTCACAGATTAGCTAGTCAGCAGACAAGTGCTGCTTAATTCCCCTTGAGGAGTTCAAAGGTTTCTCTCTTCCTTGTAAAGAGCCGTGCTGCACACGTCGAAGAATAAATGAAGTTTTCATGGCAGGGTAAGCATCAAAGCATTAACATGTTTCTGTGACAGCAGGGTTACAAGAGCAGCAGAAACTGAGCTTTGATAATCACTGAATCACACTGAAACCGTTTCCCCTGTATTCTGGTCATGGCACACAATTCAGGGACCGCCAAACCACTGCAAACCCCTCAGAACCCTCACCAGCATTGTGTTTGGACCTTGTTTCTCCTTATATATTCGCCTGCCTGTGTTTGAATCCCTCCGATTGGGCATATCGGAGGTGTTGCTTCCCTCGCTCTGTCTGGCATCCCCCCACCCAAAGCTGCCAGCGATGACAAGCAAGGTAATGCCCTTGAATACCCCAGAGGGCCCCTGCCCCCCCACCCCTTCTGTCGCCCCGCTCTTCCTCAGCTCCCCTTTAGCAGATGGCCACAGATGGAAAATGGAGCCAAGCAGACCTGATGGGCATCTGGTTCGGGTCACACACACCATAACTCTCCCACGCACACACACCTTCTCATAACGCGCACCTGATGTGCGTCTCTCATTCTCATTCACCGATTAGTCACCTTTGCGAGCAATTGTCACCATGCCAGCACAAACCATGATCCACTTTATGAACATATTGCCTGAGCAGAGTAAAAGGTAATTGTTATATAACTATAATGACTGGGTGTATTTCACTACCCAGGGAAGCCACGTCTGCAAAGTTTATCTGCATTTATTCTGCTGTGTGTATTTTTAAACCCAAAAACAGGCACTTACAATCAGGTAGGTTGTGTCTGCACGACATGTACGAAGAATCAGAATGTCTATTGATTTCAGTGGGCTTTCTTGGTTGTTGTTGTTTTTAACACATAAGACCACACAGGTCTAACCTATGACACCATCATTATCCACGAGTCACTGAACAGCTGCTTGACCGGGCATTGCTTTGGCTGCTGTAGCAAAACAAAGGAGCAACCTTTCTATCATGCACTGTATTGTAAACCAGCTATTGTGATACGTTATTCCACTCTTGTGTTATTAGTGGAGATCATGGCGAATGAGCATACATCACCTTTTCCAGACAATCTCTTTACAGACAGAAATACATTGTGCTAAACTACATTTGAGAAAATGAATCCTGTGCAAGTTGATGCTCCTGTACACGTTGGCTTTTGTGAAATCGCTTATCAAATCAATGGAAACATCATAGATGGAGACAGTTTAAGAAATGCATTTTTCTCATCAATCGTTTTCTTCCAACGTACGATACAAACACAAAGGGTACAACAACCTCTTGACCCTCTCTCTTTGTCCTAATGCTTATGGGTGAGGACCAGGTGGGACCAAGGACAGCATCCCTGTTCAGAGGAGCTCTCTCATCCAAAACACAGACCTAGCTATCCATTTCCAGGTGACAGATCATTAAAGCGCTGATGGCCAACAGATGGTGATGTATTGCTGTTGATACTGGTGCTGCACCGTTTTGGAAGCAGCCTGTTCCACAAATTGCTGCATCATTTTTTCCCCATAATGTAGCACTCCAGACAGCACCGGATATTGGACATAAAACACGCCCCCACCCACCCCCGGCTGTTCACCAGGAAAGGATAATATCTTGAGGATGATGATTGACCATGTAAAAAAAAAAGATTCTCAAACAGATGCTTGTTTGTTTTAGGTGAATCAGGCAAAATGCACACAACATAACCTCATTTAGGGTGACGAGTGGCATTTTTCCCATGATGTGCACCAGTTTGTGTGATGCAATCAAGTAAAATACTAAAAAGACGGAACCTTTCTCTGGTGCATCCGTTAAAGGAGCAGTACAATTAAAATAGTCGTTTAAAGAGGTGCTAAACACTTAAACGTGTTTTTTCTTTAGCTATAAACTGAATAATATGACTGTGCGATAATGAAACACATCAACGCTGGTCTTGTTGATATTTCTTACTACATTTATAAAATCGGCATTTCAAGGGATGGAAATTGCTCAACACGCCATCTACTGTTTTAAATCAGCCCTGAACCTTGCAAAGTCAACGGTGACGTAGGGTCGACCGTTTGGGACTTATCTACGTCATTAAAAAAATAAATAATAATGTTAACGCCCTCTAATCAGAGGTGAGCGACCCACCGCCCCCTTCTGTCTGCGGCTCATGCGTGGTCGAGGCGTCTTCGCGGGGCGGTGTCTTGACGCCACGCCGGTGTCGGGGACCGCGGCGGTGCGCCGGTCCTTCTCGCGGAGTTCCCACTCTGCTCCTGCAACCCCCGCATCCCACCCCCTCTGCCCCTTGCCCACTTTTTAGCATTTTTCAAAATTATGCAGCGGGTGGAGTCCGGCTCAGGCCTGGGGGAGAAGTTACACTTTAATAATATAATGAGGATCCCCTGTTCACAACTTACTTCTTGTACTTAAGCCAATGCTGCCATCTAGTGGTGTACATCTGTACCGCTCGTTAGCAGGTGGAAGGGGGGGAAAATGGCAGCGCTTTTGGCTTGAGGGGACCAGCGTGAATTGTGCCTCGAGGAAGATAAACAAATGACAGTGTTATTCAGTGTCTCTCCCCTTAGAATGCTCTTCCACAACATATATGAAATAGAAGATATACCACAAAAACAAAGTCACATACAAGTCAAATCAAATCTTGAGGTGAAGGCCAACTAGGAATAGGCCTATGTGCCACTTTTTAAAAGATGTTTCATTCTGTTTACTGTGGTTAAAGCGCTGAGAAGGGGAGAATAAAAGCAACAAAACATGACAAGATATCTCTGCTGCCAGTTCCATCTTATCTTGTCAAGCTGTTCATCTGAAGATCTGCATTGGAACATGGCAGCTAGTTTGTTTTTGGTAAGACCACCAACAGCTGATGGGCAGATATGACCATGTTCCTCTGACCATGTAAAAGCCGCCTACGCTATCATTTTTTTCTGTGTATTTGTGTGAGAGTACTACTACTAATACAACTAGGACTACTACTAACAATAATAATTATAATAATACTACCACTACTATTACTACTGCCACTACTACTACTTCTACGATACTACGATTACAACTACTACTACCACTATTACTGCTACCACTACTACTACTACTACTACCAGCACTACTACTACCACTAGTGATAATAACAATAATAATAATAGTAATAATAATGATAACAATAATAATAATAATAATCCATCCATTATCTAAACCCCTTATCCTGCTCTCAGGATTGGGTCATTATTTGTAACCTGTGGTATGTAAATGGGCCACTATATAGCAGAGCACATTAAAATATTATTATTATGGTGGCACAGTGGCGCAGTGGTTAGCGCGGTCACCTCACAGCAAGAAGGTCCTGGGTTTGAACCCCAGGGTCATCCAACCTTGGGGTCATCTCAGGTCATCCTCTGTGTGGAGTCTGCATGTTCTCCCCGTGTCTGTGTGGGTTTCCTCTGGGTACTCTGGTTTCCTCCCACAGTCCAAAGACATGTAGGTCAAGAGAATCAGCCATACTAAATTGTCCCTCTGTGTGTGTGTGTGTGTGTGTGTGTGTGTGTGTGTGTGTGTGTGTGTGTGTGTGTGTGTGTGTGTGTGTGTGTGTGTGTGTGTGTGTGTGTTTGTGAGCCCTGTGATGGACTGGTGGCCTGTCCAGTGTGTCTCCCCGCCTGTTGCCCAATGACTGCTGATATAGGCTCCAGCATCCCGCGACCCCAATTGGGATAAGCAGCTTGAATAATGGATAGATGGACGGATGGATATTGTGTTGTGCATGCTCCATCTCGCTGCTCACTGCAAGGAAGAAGAAGTGGAAACAATGTCGCCTGCATGATAGCGTGAATGATTTCGTAAACATGAAGGAAGAATTTCATAAGTCACTGTTGGGATTGCTGGATAAAATTTTCAACACTTCCAGAGATGTGGTGGCTGAGCAGATATCCGAAGGTAGCACGTGCATGTGACTGTGACCGTACGCTACGTGTAATGACCGGTCTGAAAAATTATGTAAAATCTGAATGAAAAGTAAGCTATAGACTTGAAATATTGACTTGTAACATACTGCCATACCTCAACATGCCAAAATAAAGTGACAGCTGAGCTGACTTGATGATGTAAAGCAAACAGTTTACAGTTGATTTTTTTCATCCTTTGAAAGACCATAATAGCAAAAAGTAATAGCTGACACTACTTTGTACATGATGTTAGCACGGGAAGGGGGGGGGGGCTGGGGGGGTCTGCAGCTCCCCTTAGTGGTGGGTGCAGCCCCCCCGCAGTAGTGGCAGATGGCTGTGTACCATCTTAGACCCAAGAGTATGCCTAACTTCCTAATGTAAAAATGCAAAAAATAAAACCTTTATTTTAAACAGTGGGCTAGGGCTGTGTGGAATGTATATTTTTAATAATAAAGTGAGTATACTCTGTTCCAAATCTGCTACACATGCATCTTGCAAACAAAACAATGACGTCATACTGTAGCGACCAGGGGAGGCGGTCGTTCTGACTGTCGGCGGTTCTGTGCTGGGGGAGCACAATGGCTGATGGGACTGTTAATGTTAGATTTAAAATTGTGTTTTAATGATGTGGTATTCATGGTGTGGTTATTCTTGTGTTGTTGTTTTGGGGGTTCGACTCAGACTAAGCAGGAGACCCTTTACTGACTAGCTGACTGGGACTGATGTCGGCACTCGAGAAATGTGGGGGAAGGGGTGGGGGGTTTCTTACGTTATCAGTTCTGGTCTGTTCTGGCCAGTGTGAATAAAAGAGCACTCTCCCGGGGTCGTGCGGTGTGTGGGGCACAGGAGTTGCGATTAAAAAGAGATCTCTGCCTCTCGACTCGCCGGCTCGCCACAATACTTTTTGTTTTAGTTGGTAGCCCCCTACTTAAAACATCTTCCCGCACGCCTGCATGATAATGCTGTATTATTCTACTTGTTAAAAATGAAATGTGTCAAAATTATGCGTGTAGTAGAACTAGAATACCTATGTGCGTGTGACCGTGATTCATGCGCATGCATGTAAATAAAGAGGGCCTCGCATGTCAAGTTCATACAGGGCCTCTCATCCCACTGTGACGGCCCTGCTTACAGGGGCTTCACTGTCCTTCGCAATAAATAAATGAATGAATGAATAAAAAGATACCTTAAGTGACGTTTGGCGTGCTCAGCCATCTATCAAACCCTTTACACTACACAACAGATTTCCAAATGTCCTTTCAGATGTTTTTCCCCAAATTACCCCAGAAAAAGACAAATTATTGGCTTAGCAAATACTTGGTCACGGTTAGGGGGCAGTAAAGGAGAAAAACTAAAAGGACAAATACAGTAGCAAGTGGCAATGGGCGGGGTCCAAGCACTTCGCGCAATATGCTTTAATCTTCTACTACTACTACTACTACTACTACTACTACTTTCAGCTGCTCCCATTAGGGGCCACAGCGGATCAACCGTTTCCATTTCTTCCTGCCCTCTGCATCTTCCTCTGTCACACCAGCCACCTGCATGTCCTCCCTGACCACATCCATAAACCTCCTCTTTGGCCTTCCTCTTTTCCTCTTCCCTGGCAGCTCCATATTCACCATCCTTCTCCCAAAATGCGCAATGTGCTTTAATATATAAGCTTAATACAAAAACTCCTGAACATGTGTTTCAAATTTCAGGTTGATATCTGAATGTGTTCATAAGTTATCGCAACTTTTGGAAATTAGCTATTTTGAAAAAATTGATTGACTTTTATAATTGAAACTGTATGAAATATTAAAAAAAATCTGTAAAAAAAAAATCAGAAAAAAAATTAACTTTTTCAGGCTTGGTCCTGAGATGTTCTGTACCAAATTTGGTGACAATTGCTCAAAATTTGTGGGAAAAGTAGTGAAAAAACACATGTGGACAAAATTTGAAATGGCAGAAAAACTAAAATCTATCAAACAGAACTTTTCAACTTAATATGACCTTTAGAAGAATTTGAAAACCTATCACACATGCATACATTGCTATAAGGTTGAATTTAGACAACTTGGGACTTGAACCTGTGATCTTTGAATCCCCAGAGAAGGCGACACCTTCCCAGGGACTTCATATCATACCAGTGATTCCCATACCTTCCCAGTGTATGATTTTCCACACACCTTACAAACTGAGGCAATGACATTACAGTTACGGTATTTTTGTCTCTAAACTTAAAAAATTCACAATTGAAGTGTTGGCGATGAAATTCTGAAGAAAAACAAAGTCACAAACCATTCTGCTGATTTGTCAAATACTTTGGTGAAGATTGATCAAACACTGGCGCAATAGAAAATGTTGAACATACAGTAGTAATTACAGCAAGACACTGAATGTTAGACTGGTCACACCATTTGAAACGTGATATTGAGCATCCAAAGGAATTGAATCAAGTGCAACTGGACTTTGTATATATCCGTGAAGACGTTTCGCCTCTCATCCAAGAGGCTTCCTCAGTTCGTGCCTTTCTGACTAGACCAAGCTAGTCTGACTGGTTGGTGATGAGACTCAGAATGTATCCTCTTGGAGTCGTTGTCAGAGCTATAGATGTCCATGGCTCTTTGTGTTCCGATGTTTACAAACGCCCGTCGCTAACAGAGCCATAGATATGAGTGGCTCTTTTGTGTACCAATGTTTGGCCGCGCCCGTCGTTATCGGAGCTATTGATTTGCGTGGCTCTCCTGTGCTCCGATGTCCAGCCGCGCCCGTCGCCATCGGAGCTATTGATTTGCATTTGTTTAGCAGCGACGGTCGTTGGGGGTGTTAGTTTCGACTTCATTATTCAGTGGTCACGAGAGTCGTTGGAGCCGTTAGTGACCGACTGTTGTTCTTGGAGGCTAGGCTTCTTGAGTCTCCTGGGTAGAGATGAAAGGACGGCATTGTAAGTGGGAGATAGGTGGTGTCGCAGACCTCCTCCTCTGTTGAGGGATGGTTTTTCCAGTTTCGCATAGATGGCTTCCTTCACCCCTCTTTCAAACCATCTATCTTCTCTGTCCAAAATGTGTACGTTGCTGTCCTCGAAGGAGTGTGTCTTCTCCTTTAGGTGTAGATAGACTGCTGAGTCTTGTCCTGAGGAGTTTGGCCTTCTGTGTTGGACCATCCGTTTGTGTAGTGGTTGTTTGGTTTCTCCTATGTATACGTCAGTGCAATCCTCATTGCATTGTACAGCATACACCAAATTGCTTTTTTGGGTGTGTGGTACACGGTCTTTGGGATGAACCAGTCTTTGTCGGAGTGTGTTGCTGGGTTTGAAGTATACCGGGATGCGGTGCATCTTGCACATCTTGCAGAACAATTTGGGTCTCACACCCTTAAAATGGTGAGGGAATATGAAAGGATGGCTCGGAAGATTGCAGACTACAGAAACCACTTGCGATTCAATCTGAGATGCAGACAACACAGGCTCATACCCATTAGCCTGCACCTGTTTACCACAATGAGAGGACATAGAGCAGACAGAACCATAGAGAAGGCACAGAATCAACTCCTGAATGAAAGAGTGAGACAGGTCCATTTCACTATTGAAGGGCTGAAGGAGAAATCTGACCAACTACTCCAGCAAATAACATCCCACTTGCCTGGTGCAGTCTTGGAGAGGATCACTGATTTCACCAAGAAAGCCCAACTATCTCAACACCACAAAACTGAAGAAAGGCAGACAAGGAAGTTTCAAAACTTACAGCGACGAACCAACAACACTAGCCAAGCAGATATACTTACCTGGAGACAAAAGACAGAATATCCCACACAAAATGGAACGCAGAACAGATGGATCAAGAATCTGTCTGACAAGGTACTTTCCCAATCAGAGAAGAAGGTCTTAGCCAAAGGACTGAACTTCGCCATGACACCCAAACAACTACCTATAATTTACCTCATCACATCCACAGAATCAGCCATAAGGAAAAATAATCTAATGGAAACCGAGGCGGAACAGCTTGGGTTAAAGGTATCAGCAGCTCTGTCCAATGCAAAACTCCCTCCTTCATAACTAACCATGGAGGAAAGGAAAGCCGTGACAGCCCTGAGCAAGGATGAAAACATCACTATCCTTCCAGCAGATAAGGGGAGATGCACGGTTATCCTCAACACAACAGACTACCACGCCAAGATCACGTCATTACTCAGCAACACCAACACCTATGAACCCCTGAGACGCGATCCTACTAGTGGTTACAAGAGGAGAATAATAGAGTACCTACAGAAACTACAGAAAGGAGGAACCATTGACCGGATACAATACCACCATCTCTACCCACAAGATAACATTCCATGCATAGATCCATAAAGATGGAACCCCTCTCAGGCCCATCGTCAGCAGCATAAACTCGGTCACGTACAACATTGCCAAACATATAGCCAACATCTTGACCCCTTTAGTGGGAGAAACACCCATCGTATCCAAAACTCTGTTGACTTCGTGGACAAGGTCCAAGGCGTAAAACTGGAACTGGATGAAACCATGGTATCCTACGACATGACCTGGTTATTCACCTGCATCCCAACCATGGAGGCTTTGGAAACTGTGAGGCAACGTTTGCTACGGGACAACACCCTCCACAAAAGGACCAACCTCAGCCCAGACCAGATTTGCCAACTACTGGACCTTTGCCTGAACACTACATATTTCCAATTCAGGGGCCAGTTTTACAGACCGAAACATGGCTGTGCAATGGGCTCACCAGTATCTCCCATTGTGGCCAACTTATATATGGAAGAGGTAGAACACAGGGCCCTGAGCTCCTTCAGAGGAACACCTCCGAGCCACTGGTTCAGATATGTGGACAACACATTGGTCAAAATCTAAACACAAGAGGTGCAAGCGTTTACCAAACACATCAACTCAGTGGACAAGAACATTAAGTTCAAAAGAGAAGACATAAAGAACAACAGTTTGCCCTTCTTGGACTGTGACGTCCACATTGGGGAAGACAGGAGCCTCCACATTGGGGTTTACAGGAAACCTACACACACAGACCAATATCTATTTTTCGACTCACACCACCCTCTGGAACACAACTGAGCGTCATCAGAACTCTGCAACACAGAGCTGACAATGTGCCCAGCAGCACTCAGGCCCAACGAGAAGAACACAAACACCTGAGGGGAGCTTTAAAAACCTGCGGCTACCCCAGTTGGACCTTTGTGAAAACTGCAACATGTTCCAAAAAGACCAACCAGGTGAGCGACGAGGAGAAAAGGAACAGAAGGAATAGCACAGTCATCCCGAATGTTTCTGGGGTCTCCGAGAAACTCAGGAGAATTTTCAACAAACACCGCATCCCGGTATACTTCAAACCCAGCAACACACTCCGATAAAGACTGGTTCATCCCAAAGACCATGTACCACACACCCAAAAAAGCAATCTGGTGTATGCTGTACAATGCAATGAGGATTGCACTGACGTATACATAGGAGAAACCAAACAACCACTACACAAACGGATGGCCCAACACAGAAGGCCAAACTCCTCAGGACAAGACTCAGCAGTCTATCTACACCTAAAGGAGAAGACACACTCCTTCGAGGACAGCAACGTACACATTTTGGACAGAGAAGATAGATGGTTTGAAAGAGGGGTGAAGGAAGCCATCTATGCGAAACTGGAAAAACCATCCCTCAACAGAGGAGGAGGTCTGCGACACCACCTATCTCCCACTTACTATGCCGTCCTTTCATCTCTACCCAGGAGACTCAAGAAGCCTAGCCTTCAAGAACAACAGTCGGTCACTAACGGCTCCAACGACTCTAATGACCACTGAATAATGAAGTCGAAACTAACACCCCCAACGACCGTCGCTGCTAAACAAATGCAAATCAATAGCTCCGATGGCGACGGACGCGGCTGGACATCGGAGCACAGGAGAGCCACGCATATCAATAGCTCCGATAACGACGGGCGCGGCCAAACATCAGTACACAAAAGAGCCACTCATATCTATGGCTCTGTTAGTTACGGGCGTTGGTAAACATCGGGACACAAAGAGCCATGGACATCTATAGCTCTGACAACGACTCCAAGAGGATACATTCTGAGTCTCATCACCAGCCAGTCAGACTAGCTTGGTCTAGTCAGAAAGGCACGAACTGAGGAAGCCTCTTGGATGAGAGGCGAAACGTCTTCACGGATATATACCAAGTCCAGTTGCACCTGATTCAACTCCTTTGGATAACCATGACCTGGATGAATGAGAACATACACAGACATGTTGCGATATTGAGCATCTGCACAATCTCTTGTGTCAATTTTGGCAGCATCTGAAGAGTTGTGGTGGTATAGCTATTAACTGATTTCAAATGTTTGGAAAATATAGAGTGATGGACTTCTGAACTGACCATAAGTTACAGTGAGGCAAACTTTTATTACACATCAGCAAATGTGCTGGGGGAAAAAATCAAGCTCTGTCGGACGTTCGGGTGATTTTTTTTCTTTTTCATTTTGTGAAGGTTGAAATGTGAAATGGTTAGAAATGTAGATTAGTTGTAATAAGCCACGCCCACTTTAATCGATCATTACCATATTTTTTGCATGATCCAAGATCGTGCAAACCGAATTTCGTACAAATCCATGCAGCGATATAAGCTTTTCGCATTTCTGGTGCCCCCTTCAGTTTAAGCACACTACACTGTAATCCGTAAGCTTAGAGAAAACTCCTGAACATGTCTCAAATTTTAGATTGAGATCTCAATGCGTTCATGAGTTATTGCAAGATTTTTCTAGAATTGGATTTGCTTATATTATCGAAACCACATGGAATATCAAAATCCGAAAAAAATAACTTTTTCCGGCTTGGTCCAGAGATGCTATGTACCGAATTTGGTGACAATTGTTCAAAATTTTTAGGAAGAATAGCGGGGAGAAAAACATTTTGACAAATTCAAATTTGCGGAAAACCTTTCTAAGCAAAAATGGGCGTGGCTTCTAACTTTAGATTCGTCTGGATCCACAAAATCTAGAAGAAAAAATAAATGTTGCGTCTGAGATTTACAGTTCTGAAGTCCGTTCTACTGACGGGCTAGCAAGATGGCGGACTGAGCATACTTGCAACAGCGTATGCTAAACTTCCTCAAAAATAATGTAACCATCACGGATGAAAGGGCTACCGAGCATATTCATCCGTGACCGTTACATTGCCCCCTTCGTTCGGGACCGCCACAGCCAGGACACGACCCTGAGGTTCCCGCACCGCAAGCGACAACGTTAACCACTCAACTAAAGGGTCCGACCCGTCAGCCAAGGGCTATCGAGCCTAGTCATTCGTAATCGTTACATTAAATAAGGACTGTTTCTCCTCAAACAAGCTTTTGATTACGAGTTTAAAATGCCGAACAAGGAAGTAAAATCTACGGGGGGGGCAAGATATGACGACGAACACCAAAGCTAGCAACAAGTATGATGGACCGGACGCGCTTCCAGATCATGACTACGGGGTGGAGGCTACTAATGTCAAATTCAACGTCAACGGTGTTGTTGTTTTTTTGTTTTTATTTCCCTTTTGTATGTGTTTAAGTCGGAGAGTACTGCTGGCGTCGTGCGTGGCTGCCGCTTCTCCCTGTCGTAGCCCCCCTTCCCATCCACCCCTGTATGTCTGTGTTATGTTTATCTGTTGTCTTGTTTCACCCCGTTTGTTGTAAAGCGACTTTGAGTGTTAGAAAAGCGCTATATAAGATTGATTTATTATTATTATTAATGCCGGGCCAAATAAACGAAGTGTCGACGAGCTAGAAGAGTCACCATTAAACACTCCATCTATGGGCTCCCATTTTCGGAAATTAGTAAGACCAAATGAAGAATCTGCAATTGAGACCATTCTGACTGCAATAAACACCCTGGATACCAGATTTGATAAACAATAGAAAAACTGGAAGATATCAATACTCAGATTAAGGAGAATAGTACAATGAATGGCAGCCTGGCCATTCATTGTCATTCATTGTCAAAGTCAATGCGGCGGAACTCAAAGAATGCAAGAAGATTGAAATGAAAGATTGGACGAATGCAATTTACATGCCATGTATAGGCTATGAAGAAAAGATTGCGTTGTATGGTAGCCGGCAGTAGCATGTGACCGTCTCTGGCAAGATCTCGAGAGGAAGTGGAGTACTTCCTGTTTCCGGGGATAACAAAAGGAACTACTCAGAACAACCACCAGGGGGTGGCAATACAATTTAAAAAAAAATCTGGTTCCATCACAGGAGTCTCAATTAAATTTATTAAAACCAGATGTCAACAGCAAAGGGAAAATGAATGTAAATTGGCACAAGAAATGAATTAATGTTGGGACGCCTGGGTGATGTGGCGGTCTATTCCGTTGCCTACCAACACGGGGATCGCCGGTCCGAACCCACGCGTTACCTCCGGCTTGGTCGGGCGTCCCTACAGACACAACTGGCCGTGTCTGCGGGTGGGAAGCCGGATGTGGGTATGTGTCCTGGTCGCTACACTCTGATCGGTCAGGGCGCCGGTTCAGAGGGGGAGGGGGTGGCGTGATCCTCCCACGTGCTATGTCCCCCTGGCGAAACTCCTCACTGTCAGGTGAAAAGAAGCGGCTGGTGACGCCACATGTATCGGAGGAGGCATGTGGTAGTATGCAGCCCTCCCCGGATCAGCAGAGTGGGTAGAGCAGCGACCTGGACGGGTCGGAAGAGTGGAGTAATTGGCCGGGTACAACTGGGGAGAAAAATGGGTTAAAAATAATAAATAAATAATGAGTTATCACATGAAGACAAAGTAAAGATATGAGTTTACAAGCCAGATTAGGTAATTTGTTCATCCAGAGGGCACAAGGAGTTTACGGTAAATTAAATTAATTTGGTACAGTTAATTAAATAAATAATTAATAATGGTACAGTAAATTACTGTAATTAAAATATGAATTATTAATGAAATTATTAATATTATCCTAATAATAAAATCAATACAATAAACTAAAAAATATTTTATATGAATAATAATTGTATTTATTTTACTTTGAGTTTATTTAATTTAGGTTATTTTGAAATTAAATATTATTAGGTTAAACATAATTATTTAATTTGGTACAGTAAATGTTTTAAAGGTTATTTTAACTTATTAGGTTATTTTTATTATTATGTTACTAATAATAAATTAATTACATAATATATAACCTAATAATAGTTATTTTAATTTACTAAAATTAGGAATTTATTATTAAATAACTTTATATATAAAAATGAATAAATGTATTATTGATTATATAATAATTTAATTTACTCATTTAATTTACTGCAATTTAATTTAATTTATTCAATTTACTGTACTTAAATAGTCTAAAATTATTTTTAAAATTAAAATTATTTTTAATGCAGGACTACAAAAAGAATTTGTAATATGAAAATTATTTTACATACATTTACTTGTTTATTTAATTTACTTGAATTATTTAAAATAAATAAATACGTATTTATTTATAAAATAAATAATTCCAGTAATTTTAAATTGTTTTAATATTATAAATTCTTTTATTTATTTTTTTGAAGTCATGATTTATTATTAATAGTAACCTAATAATGTACCACATGTTAGGGTTTGTGGAAGACCCCAAGCGCACGACAGGCCGCCTCTAGCTGCTGGATGTGGGAGTTAGTCAGTTGGATCTGTCCGATGAGAGCCGCTCGAAGAGGGCTGGCCGGTACGCTCTCTGTGTCGGCTGGGATCGTCATGGTCAGTTCGTACTGTTAGGGTTTGTGGAAGACCCCAAGCGCACGACACCAGACAAAGATGGGGGTAGCCGAAAACTGGCGTACTTTATTCCTTACGCGTACCAATAGTCAAACATAGGAAGGCAATGAGCGACAAGGAAAAACGGAAAGTCCAAGGGGAAAAAACTCGCGGGTAATCCAAACGGGAACACGGCAGGATACTTCCACGGGGAAACTTTGCAAGGGAAAAACATGAACCAAGTGCTGGGGTGAGTTCGGAGAGAAAAGGACCGTGAGGGAGGAGTAGCCGCTACTGCGAGGAGGTTACAACACGAACTGACAACGGGCGCGTGGGAGGCCACCAAACTTAAGCCCAGCCCTGACGACTAAGCCCGGCCCTGACGAGGCGATTGGCTGCCGGCGCGGGGTGGGCGGGCCACGGCGCGGGGTGGGCGAGTCGTAACAGTACCCCCCCCCCTCCACGGGAGCCACCAGGCGACTTGCCCGGCTTGTCGGGATGGGAATTATGGAACTCAGTGAGCAGCCCAGGGTCCAGGATGAGCTGGCGGGAGACCAGGCTAGCCCTCCCAGTCCACCAAATACTGGAACCCCCGTCCTCGGCACCGGGCGTCCAGCAGCCAGCGGACCTTCCACTGGGGGTGCCCATCCACGATCTCAGGGGAAGGCGGTGCCGGGGCCGGAGGCATCAGAGGACTGTGGGAAACAGGCTTAACCCGAGACACATGAAACACGGGATGGGTCTTCAAGGAAGCCGGAAGCTTAAGACTCACCGCCGCGGGGCTGAGAACCTTCCTGATCTCAAAGGGCCCGACAAACTGGGGGTTCAGCTCCTTCGCAGTGGACTGAAGCGGGAGATCCTTCAAGGACAGCCACACCCTTTGGCCTGGTTGGTACGTAGGCGCTGGGGACCGGCGTCGGTTGGCTCCCAGACTGGCGCGCTCAGCTGCCCGGAGCAGAGCAGCTCTGGTCACCTCCCAGATGCGACGACACCGGTTCAGATGGGCCTGGACGGAGGGAACCGCCACTTCCGACTCCTGCGCAGCAAAGAGAGGCGGCTGGTAGCCAGGGCACACCTCAAAGGGTGAGAGGCCAGTGGCAGAGCTGACCAGGGAGTTGATGGCATTCTCGACCCAGGGGAGGAACCGGCTCCAGGAGCTGGGCTTCTTGGCGGCCACGCACCGGAGGGCAGACTCCACGCTCTGGTTCATCCTCTCTGTCTGTCCGTTAGTCTGTGGGTGATAGCCAGAGGTGAGACTAACAGAGGCACCCAACCCCTTACAAAAGGCCCGCCATACCTGGGAGATGAACTGGGGCCCTCGGTCCGAGACGACGTCCCGGGGAAGGCCGTGGAGACGGAACACGTGGCTCATCAGGAGGTCCGCCGTCTCAGAAGCCGATGGGAGTCTGGGGAGGGCCACCAGGTGCACTCCCTTACTGAAGCGGACACCACTGTCAGGATCACAGTGTTACCCTGGGAGGGAGGCAGTCCGGAGACAAAATCCAACACCACATGGGACCAGGGCCGGCTTGGAGTTGGGAGGGGCTGCAGCAGACCCGCGGGTGCCTGGTGAGAAGCCTTGCTGCGAGCACAGACGGAACAGGCCCTTACGAAGTCCCCGACGTCGTTCCTCATGGTGGGCCACCAGAAACGCCGAGCCAGAAAGGTGAAGGTGCGGTGGACACCCGGGTGGCAAGCAAACTGACTGGCATGGCCCCACTTGAGAACCCGGGGCCGGACTGCGTCCGGGACGATTAGGCGGCGTGGAGGGACATGGCTCGGGGCGGGATGGGAGCGCAACGCCTGCCTGACCACGGTCTCGGTGCCCCAGGTAACCACGCCAACCACCCTGGCCTCAGGAAGGATGGGAGTCGGCTCCTCTGTAGCTGGCTCCCTCCTCGGGTGTTGTCGGGACAGGGAGTCTGCCTTCGTGTTGAGGGACCCGGGGCGATAAGTCAGCGTGAAGTCAAACCGACTGAGGAAGTTGGCCCACCGTGCCTGCCGACCATTGAGGCGCTTGGTTGCCCGGATGAACGTCAAGTTCTTATGATCCGTCCAGATGGTGAACGGCTGTTCCGCCCCCTCCAGCCAATGGCGCCACTCCTCCAGAGCAGCCACCACTGCCAGCAGCTCCCGGTTCCCGACATCGTAGTTCTCCTCGGCGGGGAGGAACCGACGAGAGAAGAAGGCGCATGGGTGGACCTTCTGGTCAGACGCTGACCGCTGGGAGAGGACAGCCCCCAACCCGGTGTCCGAAGCGTCCACCTCTACGATGAACTGCCTCTTGGGGTCGGGGTGGAGCAGGACCGGGGCGCTGGTGAACCTCTCCTCGAGGGACTGGAACGCAGAGCAGGGCAGCCGGGGACCAAATGAACGGCTGGGAGGGGGAGGTCAGCCTGGCGAGAGGTTCTGCCACGCGGCTGTAGTTCCAGATGAACCTCCGATAGAAGTTCGCAAACCCGAGGAAGCTCTGTAATTCCTTCCGTGATGTGGGATCGGGCCAGTCCACCACAGCCTGGATCTTGCGGGGGTCGGCCCGGGTCTGTTTCCTCTCAACGATGAAGCCCAGGTAGTCAACGGAAGGGGAATGGAACCGGCAATTCTCTGCCTTGACGAAGAGCCGGTTCTGGAGGAGACGTTCGAGTACCCGGCGGACATGCTGGACATGTTTCTCGAGGGTCCTGGAGAAGATGAGGATGTCATCGAGGTAGACCACCACAAACTCGTCGAGCATGTCGCGGAGAATGTCATTCATTAGAGCCTGGAATACCGCCGGGGCGTTGGTGAGGCCGAACGGCATGACCAGGTACTCATAATGACCCCGGGGCGTCTTAAAGGCTGTCTTCCACTCGTCCCCCTTTCGGATCCGGACCAGATGATAGGCACACCGGAGGTCCAGCTTAGCGAAGACTGTAGCCTGGGTGAGGGGCTCAAGGGTGGAACTCATGAGAGGAAGGGGGTACTTGTTTTTGACGGTTATCTCATTGAGTTGGCGATAGTCAATGCAGGGTCGGAGGCCCCCGTCCTTCTTCTTCACGAAAAAGAATCCAGCTGCCACCTGGGAGGACGAGGGCCGAATGAGCCCCGCTGCCAAGGACTCGGAGATGTACTCGTCCATCGCAGCTTTCTCGGGGATGGTCAGACTGTACAGACGACTGCTGGGAAGGGGTGCCCCAGAGTGGAGGTCGATAGCATAGTCATAAGGCCGATGAGGAGGAAGAGATTGGGCCCGGGTCTTGCTGAAAACCTCACCTAACTCATGGTACTCAGGGGGAACAGAGGAGAGGTCGGGAGGCGGGGTACTAGGGGCACGTCGGGGGGATGGGGCGGGAGCAGCCTGGAGACATTGGGCATGACAGGAGGAGCTCCACTCCATGATGGTACCGGAGGCCCAGGCGATGTGTGGCTAATGCTGCACAAACCAGGGGCGCCCTAGGATCACAGGAACTAACAGGGACTGGATGATGTAGAACCGAAGTCTCTCCACATGGTTACCTGCTATGGTGAGAGAGACAGGGTGGGTGCGTTGGGTGACGCTGGTGTAACGGGGGCAATCCTATGCTGTTCTAAGCTGGTCAGCCTGCTGCATGCCCGTCACTCTCATCATTAGCTCTGCGTTGTGTTCTAGTTTTGGTGGGGCCCCAGATGTTGTTGGGGGGGGCCCTCAGTCTCTCATCATCATCATCATCATCATGATCAAGGAAGGAGGGGGGACACACAGGACTCTATTTGGCCCACCTTGCCATTTATTTTGGTTTCAAACCCTTCGACAAACGTCCAGTCCTCCAGCGGGAGCGGTGTTTCTTACGGACGTGGGGGTCGAAGTTCAACCACTGCCCGGACTTCACTCATGTGCGTTAGAAGGAGAAACCGTCCACGGGACTCCGATGTAAGAAAGGATAAACAAGTATTTTATCCCACAGCTTGCAGTATCTTCTTACAGGGATACTCAAGGTTACATTCTCCTCAACCAGCAAAACTGTCCTACGGTAAGAAACACGCGTGGCTCGGCTCGATCGCTGCTTGACACTCCCCCCACAAAACAAAAAAATGGCCTCTCCCGCGTTCCCTCTTCCGTGTACCCACAAGACCTCTCTCTTAAAGCGACAGTACAAGTATATGACGGTCGTTATAAAACATACATAAAAGTAAATAATGACATAAAATAAAATGTAGTAAACACAAATAACAGCACACAGACAGGATTTGGTGATATTTCATACTCAAACAAAATAAAATCATTAATTTTAACCTGGTTACATCCCCCCCCCCCCTGAAATTCACCAACATCCTGACAGCAGGATAAAAAGAGAAAGAGGAAAGGAAAAGCCCATCACTGACTACTGGCACAAGTGAAAAGAAGGACCTAGTCCTCCAGTCAACTTAGGAGCTACCTCAGTTACGAGGTCCAGAAAATAATGAGGTTGATCAAGTCTCAGAATTCCCTTAGATCAATGTGACGCCTGATACGCCACACCATGCACTTGGCCCAAAACAACCCTGTCTGATAGACACCTAATAACTCACATTAAACTAGTTTGAATGACTCCAACCTCCATCAAAGTTCAAACCCTCACACTCCGTAGAAATGGCATCTGAGCCATAGATTCTATTAACCTGTTCACTGACCTCACCACCCTTCCTGTGCGTGTCCTAACCCGACCATCGCTCTCTACTTGTGTGTGTGAGACAGTGCGAGCTGCAACATCTGTATCGAGTGAGGGTGGTGCCCCTGTGTGCGAATCAGTGTGAGATATAACACCTACACTACCGTTCAAAAGTTTGGGATCACCCAAACAATTTCGTGTTTTCCATGAAAAGTCACACTTATTCACCACCATATGTTGTGAAATGAATAGAAAATAGAGTCAAGACATTGACAAGGTTAGAAATAATGATTTGTATTTGAAATAAGATTTTTTTTACATCAAACTTTGCTTTCGTCAAAGAATCCTCCATTTGCAGCAATTACAGCATTGCAGACCTTTGGCATTCTAGCTGTTAATTTGTTGAGGTAATCTGGAGAAATTGCACCCCACGCTTCCAGAAGCAGCTCCCACAAGTTGGATTGGTTGGATGGGCACTTCTTTGAGCAGATTGAGTTTCTGGAGCATCACATTTGTGGGGTCAATTAAACGCTCAAAATGGCCAGAAAAAGAGAACTTTCATCTGAAACTCGACAGTCTATTCTTGTTCTTAGAAATGAAGGCTATTCCATGTGAGAAATTGCTAAGAAATTGAAGATTTCCTACACCGGTGTGTACTACTCCCTTCAGAGGACAGCACAAACAGGCTCTAACAGGTACTATTTAATGAAGATGCCAGTTGGGGACCTGTGAGGCGTCTGTTTCTCAAACTAGAGACTCTAATGTACTTATCTTCTTGCTCAGTTGTGCAACGCGGCCTCCCACTTCTTTTTCTACTCTGGTTAGAGCCTGTTTGTGCTGTCCTCTGAAGGGAGTAGTACACACCGGTGTAGGAAATCTTCAATTTCTTAGCAATTTCTCGCATGGAATAGCCTTCATTTCTAAGAACAAGAATAGACTGTCGAGTTTCAGATGAAAGTTCTCTTTTTCTGGCCATTTTGAGCGTTTAATTGACCCCACAAATGTGATGCTCCAGAAACTCAATCTGCTCAAAGAAGTGCCCATCCAACCAATCCAACTTGTGGGAGCTGCTTCTGGAAGCGTGGGGTGCAATTTCTCCAGATTACCTCAACAAATTAACAGCTAGAATGCCAAAGGTCTGCAATGCTGTAATTGCTGCAAATGGAGGATTCTTTGACGAAAGCAAAGTTTGATGTAAAAAAAATCTTATTTCAAATACAAATCATTATTTCTAACCTTGTCAATGTCTTGACTCTATTTTCTATTCATTTCACAACATATGGTGGTGAATAAGTGTGACTTTTCATGGAAAACACGAAATTGTTTGGGTGATCCCAAACTTTTGAACGGTAGTGTACATCGAGTGAGTGTGATGCCTCTATGTGTGGTGCATGTGTGTTGTGTGGTGCGTGTGTGTTGGGTGGAGACTGAGCAGTGGCCCCCACAGGACTGACTACCAGACTAGACGGAATGAACTCTTCCGCTTCTGCCCACTCAGATCTAGGCGAGTCTCCAAGTGATGAGACTGCTAGCCCCACTGCATCCCCTGAGACCGTCAGGCCATCTGCACTGTCCTCATCGGACTCTGCGCAGTCAAGCAACTGACTGGTTGTACCGGACTCCTCACCCTGATCTAACTCAGGAAGGGGCAAGAAGTTGACCTCCAACAAACGGTTCCTGTGCACCACCCTGGTGTGCCCCTCTGCATCCTGAATCTTGTAGACGTGGATATTGGGGTTGACACCGACAACCGTGTACACTCCGTTCTCCCATTTGTCAGCCAACTTTCTCTTCCCTCGCTCACTCTGGTTCGCAACCAAAACACGATCCCCGACAGACAGGACAGTGCCCTTGGCGTGTCTGTTGTACTGTCGCGCCTGATGCTGCTGCTCAGCCGTGGAGTGCTTCTGAGCGATCTCCATTGCACTCCTTAGACAGGAAAGCAGAGACTGAGCATAAGAGTCATAGTCAACAACGTGAGGGTCATGCAAAACCTGCCTGAACATAACATCCACCGGCAGTCTTGGGACACGCCCATACATCAGGAAGAAAGGCGCGTAACCCGTGCTCTCGTGAACAGTGGCATTGTACGCGAGCGGGAGAGAATGGATCTGCTGAGGCCACTGTTGCTTCTGCTGAAGCGGAAGGGAACGGAGCATATTCCCCATCGTGCGATTAAACCGCTCTGTCCCGCTATTACCCATAGGATGGTAGGCCGTCGTGTGGGACTTCGCTACACCCGCCAACCTGAGAAGCTCTGCAATCAGGTTGCCCTCAAAGTTTGTGCCCTGGTCAGAATGTATTCTCTCCGGAAACCCGGAAACACAGAATCCCAGAGTTTCTTGGCGACCTGCTTCGCTGTCTGATTGGTGCAGGGGAATGCGTGAGCAAGCTTAGTGAAGTGGTCAGTAACCACTAGGACATCGACTGACCGCTGCTTACTGTCCTCAGCGGACCAGAAATCCATACACACAAGCTGCATCGGTGCGGAGGTTTTAATGCTCTCCAAGGGCGCGCAAGCAGCTGACTCTGGGGTCTTCCCAAACACACATCTCCAACAGCATCTGACATATGCTCTGATATCCCTCTCCATGTCAGGCCAATAAAAACGCTGCCTTGCAAGAGAGAGAGTACGGTCCTGGCCCTGATGACCAGCGTAATCGTGGATGCCAGACAGTGCCTTGTCTTTCAGGTTCAGAGGTAAAACAAACTGAGACCTCCTCTGCTTGGACACTGGGTCCTTTGTCACCCTGTACAAGACACCATCATTGACTTCCAACTTCTCCCACTGTTTCAACAGCCTGAGGACCTTCTGGTCAGCACCATGCCTCTCATGTCTCGATGGCCGCTTCCGAACAGCGACAAAGGGCAACACCTTGGAGATGCAGGGGTCCTGCTCCTGACTCAACCTGAGCTCCTCGGTGGATAACATTGGCAGTGTATCCTGACCACCCGACAGATGCTGAACGTGCTGGACCAAACTGAGTGCTGTGAATACTGATGCATCAGGCCAGTCACATTTGGCTTGACAAAAAGCCCTGACCTCAGCTGCACCACAAGCAAACCCAGATCGCGCACTGCTCACTGTTTGGGACTGGCAACTTAGTCTGAAAACATCCTGCACAGAGTCCCCCTCAACCCCGTCGGCTTCCTGAACAAGGGCCGGGTAGGGCTCCCTAAGTAGCCTCTGACTGACGGGCTTGGAAAAAGAGTCGCGACTCAAGGCATCCGCCACCACGTTTTTCTTCCCTGGCAGGTGTTTGAGATCGAAAGTGTAAGACGCCAACTTAGACACCCAGCGGATCTCACACGCATCAAGCTTCGGCTTCGTTAAGAGATAAGTCAGCGGATTATTATCCGTCCAAACGGTGAAGCTTTGACCCTTCAGCCAGTGGCTGAACTTTTCACAAACACTCCACTTCAGCGCCATGAACTCCAGTCTATGAGCTGGATACTTCCGCTGTGAGGCACTGAAGGACTCGCTCACAAAACCAACAGGTCTGGCCTTGGACTCTCCTCGGGGCACTTGAGACAGCACCGCGCCGAGTCCGTCCAAAGACGCATCGACCGACAAAATGAAAGGCACCTCAAAGTCTGGATGGGCAAGCACCACACACTCCAGTAACATCGTCTTCAACAGATCAAATGCTTCCCCACATTCCACCGTCCAGTCTGCGGAGGTAAGCTTACGGAAGCTGCCATGGGGCTTCTTATCCTTAGCTGACCTCCCCCTCCTCTTTTGTCCAGCTGTAAGGGCGAACAGGGGCTTAGCCACGGAGGAGCAGTTCGGGAGGAAATGCTGGTAGTAAAATACCATACCAAGGAAAGATTTGATCCTACGAACAGAAGGCGTGCACCCATCACCTTCCATGAGATCCTGCACTGTCATGTTGGAGATTACCTCTACTTTGGAGGGATCGACAGACACACCTCCGCCATCAACCACTTGGCCCAAAAACCGCACCTGCTTCTGCAGCAGATGACACTTTTTTGGAGCCAGTTTCAAGTTCTCCCTCAACCTCTGAAACACAGTGTGGAGCCTCGACAGAGCCTCAACCTCTGACGGCGCGAAGACAAGAAGATCATCAAGATAGCACAAAAGCTTCGTGAAGTTCAGATCCCCAAAGATCCCAATCATCATGAAGGCTGCAGGGCTATTACAAAGGCCCTGTGGCATGCGATTGTATTCATGCAACCCAAGGGGAGTCGTGAAAGCAGTGTACTTCTTGTCATCTTCATGCATTGGGATGTTGAAGAAGCCAGAGGTGAGGTCCATCGTACTAAAGAGGCAGTTACCACCCAGCGCGGCAAGACAGTCTGACTGGTGTGGCAAGGGATGAGCGTCTTTCAAGGTCCGAGCATTCAGCGATCTGAAATCAGTGCAGATCCGAAGCCCGCCATCCTTCTTCCACACCATAACCAGCGGTGAAGCATATGCGCTCGAGGACTTCCGGACAATCCCTTTCTCCTCCATATCAGTGAGAACCTGTCTCAACTTCTGATAGTGGGCTGGGGGAACCGTCCTGTAGGGCAAGCGAAAGGGGCGCTCATCCACCAGATGGATGCGATGTGTGTATCCTGTGACCTCGCCACAGTCCAGAGAGTCCCTGGAGAAGATGTCATGGTACTCGGTGAGCAGCTGAGTGAGCTGGGACTTGCATGCCTCACTAACCTGACAGGAGCTGAGGTCAATGTCACTGAGTCCGAGCTCTGACAAACTCCTAGCCGGCTGGACAGGGGGACAGGCACTACCTGTGGCGTTGGACTCATGCCTCCCCGCAACTGATTGCAGTCCCTGGAAAACATTAAAGTCCTCAATCGCCAAGCATGGAAACACATCAGCCAGCTTGCAGTTCCTTTTCAGCGTGATGGCTTTGTTAGATGGATTGACAACAGTCATGGGTACCCACCTATCACCCCAGAGCGGTGTGACAAGTCGACCTACGAGGACACCGCGTGGCATGGCCTTGGAGTCTGTCGGCTCCACAACAACAGTGCTTCCAGCTGACATAGGCACCTTAGCAGGAAGTCTGCCCCAGACTAAGTGCTCGTGCCTCGGTAAGAGTGTCACGGCCTGGGTGAGCTTAACAGTACCTATCTTCTCAGGAACAGCACCACCCCTCCAGCGCTCTACATTCGTGAACATGGACAGGAACTGTTCAACGTCAGGACTAGACGGATGTTCCTGTCTGGACGCGATGTCCCAGTACTCAGTACCACTCTTGAGGACATGGGCCACATGTTTAATGACGTTTGTGCCGACTATCAGATCATCATGCTGACCGGGCATGACCAAAGTGGGTATGACAAAGGAAACACCATAAAGCTGCATGTTGAGGTCATAAAAACCATCAGGCCTAGTCTCCAGGCCACCACAGCCAATCAAGACAATGTTCTCTTCAGGCTGCTGCTTCTCAGGTAAAACACCCCCAAAGCGGAGCTTCTCTACTGCATTTTCACTGATACTGCATGACATAGAGCCAGTATCCAACATGCCATTAAGCTGCACACTCTGGTTGACAAGAACAGGAGCATAGAACAAGTCACTGAAAGCCTGAATCCTCTATGTCGCCTGAATGACTATACGCAAACCCTGAGGTGCTTTGGCACACTTGTCATCATACCATTTAGCCAAGTCGGAGACATCAGTGAGGGATACATCTACATTACCCACACCATCCCTCTCTAGGTGTGGGTTTAGTAGTTTAACGGACGAGACTGACAACCAGCTCTTCCACCAGGCTGAGAACGGAGCTGGTTGGGCGGCTGAGGGTGAGGACAGTCCCTCTTCCAATGACCAGGAGACAAACAGTTTATACATCGGTTCTCCCGGCTGCAGTGGGAAAATGTGAGGTGATCCGGAGACTTACAAACCCTGCACAACCGCTGAGGTGCGTCTGGCACCCGCCCTGCGGCGCTAGCTGGCGGTTGAGTCCGCGTCGGTGTCCGGACTACAGCGCTAACTGGAACCTGAGTCTGCATTGTGACCAAACGGTCTAGCAAGCTCACCAAACTCCTCATATAGTCATCACTGCCAAAGACAGGTGCGGGAGACGGTGTAGGACACCTTGCACAAAATGGTGTAGATGACGCATGAGCCGGGACGGGAGATGGCACCACCGGCACGGTCGTGTTCAAGTCGGGAGCCACGTCGACTACAGGGACATGAACCTGTGAATGGAACCTACGCTCTACCGCGCCTGCTTCACGTTATCCACCTGCAGCAACATGGGACTTCCTCTCCAGCATGTGCTCATCAAGCCTCTCTTGGATCTCGCTAGCAGACCATTTCCCTGCGGACTTGAACTTAAAAACATTGGCAAGAGACTGATCTGGACGGTGTTTGATAAACATCATGCTTACCTCGTGGCTTGGCTCTTCAATATTACGGCCCTGCCACTTCAGGCATTCGTCAGCCACCTCCATTGTCTTATTAAGCCTAATCCAATACTCCATAGCGTCCTCACCTGGCTTGGGCAGTGTACTGTAAAAGTCCGCCAGGGGCATGCTCGAGTATGTGAGGTCACTAAAGTGTTGCTTCAGTACATCAAAAATAATGTGGGGGTTCGCTATGTGGTCGACAGATGTGTTGCGCAGCTTTATCCTCACCACGTCCCCTGCTTTCCCCATAAGCTTAGCTAGAATCTCATGTGACTGCTCACTAACTGGAATGGCTCGCTTCCTCAAACACAAAGTCATAAGGCTCTCCCACTCATGAACTGTAAACTTATCAGAGCTATCGCCTCTGAAAATAGGAGGCTCCCTAGCGTCTGTCTGCATTACTACTCTAACACTAGGCACTGTCTCCGAACACTGTTCAGCAGACCTAGCACTGTCTGTGTGTGTGTTTCTAAGCATTTGTGTTTCCTGCAGCTTAGCAGTGATTGACTCTCCTATCTTCTCTGCTAACTGAGTAATGAGCGTGGCTAACTCACCCACTGGCTGCTCGCTGTTACCCAGCACAGCCCCTTCACTGATACCTGGCCTGGCCCGTTCTACGTAGCGTGTGGAGGTGAACTGAGGAGTGCCAAATGTGGTCGGGTCTCTAGGTCCTGGTGCTCTGGTGTCTGGTTCCCCGCCCTCTAAGAGCTGCCCCAAACTCCTACCTACACCTAGCCGTAAACCCCCACCCACATCTAACTGGTACCCCCTCTCCATAGCACACTGGCGATCCAAAAGATCCTGATCAGCAATGTTACCCCCACCTACGTACGAACCACCCTCTGCCATGTTCCTACCTCTAACACTCAGATAAAATAAAAAATAAAATAAAAAAGTGAAAAGCTCAGTTCATTTAAATAATTGAATCTAGAAAGCACTAAGATATTGAAACAATCACATACAATCAACAAATTCACCAATAGATTAATCACATATGCACATATCTAGTAGTTTACATCAATAGATTATTCACACGAGTCCTTCAATCACATCAACATTAACTTTTTTTCCTTTTTTCCGTGTGTTTTTCTTCCTTCAATATATACAAATGTCCTGTTCACAAGCCCAGTCCATGGTAACCACAGCTATGACTGTCCAGTGTCCACACAGCTCAACTCCAGTCCACTGTAACATGAGTGTACAGTCTATAGAAATACCTGAGGACGTCTGGGGCTTGATGACGACAGCAGCCTCCCGCGGCGAGCAACTGATGTCGCTCTCAGGATCCAGGAGGGTCACGGCACCAATGTAACGGGGGCAATCCTGTGGTGTCCTATGCTGTTCAGCCTGCTGCACGCCCGTCCCTCTCATCAGTAGCTCTGCGTTGTGTTCTATTTTTGGTGGGGCCCCAGATGTTGTTGGGGGGGCCCTCAGTCTCTCATCATCATCATCATCATGATCAAGGAAGGAGGGGGGACACACAGGACTCTATTTGGCCCACCTTGCCATTTATTTTGGTTTCAAACCCTTCGACAAACGTCCAGTCCTCCAGCGGGAGCGGTGTTTCTTACGGACGTGGGGGTCGAAGTTCAACCACTGCCCGGACTTCACTCGTGTGCGTTAGAAGGAGAAACCGTCCACGGGACTCCGATGTAAGAAAGGATAAACAAGTATTTTATCCCACAGCTTGCAGTATCTTCTTACAGGGATACTCAAGGTTACGTTCTCCTCAACCAGCAAAACTATCCTACGGTAAGAAACACGCGTGGCTCGGCTCGATCGCTGCTTGACACTCCCCCCACAAAACAAAAAAATGGCCTCTCCCGCGTTCCCTCTTCCGTGTACCCACAAGACCTCTCTCTTAAAGCGACAGTACAAGTATATGACGGTCGTTATAAAACATACATAAAAGTAAATATTGACATAAAATAAAATGTAGTAAACACAAATAACAGCACACAGACAGGATTTGGTGATATTTCATACTCAAACAAAATAAAATAAAAACATTAATTTTAACCTGGTTACACTGGCCAGGCAGCGCTCGTCCAGCGCGAAGGCCTCCATGGGCTTCTCAAGCGTCTCTAACGAGATGTTAGCCTGGGCAGCAAACTCCGAGTCCAGGAAACACTCATCAGCCCCCGAGTCGTGGAGTGCACCCACCGCGAGCCGCTGGTCAGCCCAGGCCAGGGTAACGCTAACTAGATGGTTCTGTGGGGCAGGACGGCGGGAACAGGAAAGTCGGCTCACTAGGATCTCCCGGGGCCCCAGTGAGCCTAGTCTTTTGGCCGAGTGGGGCAGCCGCTGATCAGATGTCCCTTCTGGCCACAGTAGAGGCATTGACCCGCCTTGAACCGGGCCTCCGGTTCGGCCGGACTAAGGCGCGTGCGCCCCAGCTGCATAGGTTCCTCCCCCATCGTGGTCTGGGGCGCGGGGGGAGAAACGGCCACAGGGAAAGTGGGGTGAACAGGAGTAGGGATCCTGTTAGGAGTGCTGGACGACTGGGGAATGGACGGGGATCCACGCAGGGCTCGCTCGCGCCTCCTCTCCCGGAGGCATCCGTCGATGCGGATGGCGAGCTTGATCAGGTCCTCGAGGGAGGTGGGCTCCTCCCGGGTGGCTAGTTGGTCCTTGACAGCCTTGCTGAGACCTCTCCGGAAGGTGACCCGAAGTGACCGGTCGTTCCAGCCGCTCTCCGCTGCGGCCAGCCTGAACGCCACCGAGTAGTCTGTGACACTGCCACTGCCCTGCTGAATACTGCTCAGCCAAGCACCAGGGTCCTGGCCACCGACTGGATGGTGGAAAACCTTCCGTAGTTCCGCCTCAAAGGCCTCGTAGGTGAGGCAGAAACTGGCCTTCATGGACCAGGAAGCAGTGGCCCACTGAGCTGCTCGGCCTGTGAGCAGGTTGGTCATGTACGCGACCCGGGCAGCATCAGACGTGAACATGCTGGGTTGGTGCAGGAAGACCAGCTCACACTGCATGATGAACGTGGCACAGGTCTCAAAGTCGCCATCAAACGGTCGTGGGCTGAAGAGGCAGGGCTCACGGGAAACGGGGTTGAGCCCCACAGGGTTAACCGGGGCCGCGGGCCCAGGGGGCAGGTTACCCACGACTCCAGGGGCAGGCTGGCCCGGCGGCTGGATGGTGAGAGCCGCCGTGATGGTTTGCAACTGCCGCAGGATCTCTGCTTGTTGGCTCGCCAACGCCGCCTGCTGCCTCGTTAGGTTACCCACACAGGCCTGGAGGGGCGGGACCCGAGTCTGAAGATCTCTCACCGCGGCGGAGGCCGCCTCTAGCTGCTGGATGTGGGAGTTAGTCAGTTGGATCAGTCCGATGAGAGCCGCTCGAAGCGGGCTGGCCGGTACGCTCTCTGTGTCGGCTGGGGTCATGGTAAGCCCGGCCCTGACGAGGCGATTGGCTGCCGGCGCGGGGTGGGCGGGCCACGGCGCGGGGCGGGCGAGCCGTAACACTACATTAAATTTAACCTATTATTTAATGTACTGATCTTTTTGTAGCCCGTGGAATTAGATATCACACAGGACACAATTACTTACGGGGTTCTTGTAGCTTTAATTTTATTGTTTGAACCTTCGAATCCAGATCGTTTTACCGAGTGCATAAATTCCTGTGTCTTTCGAGCAAACAGCTCATAAATGTTCACAGATGTGGCAAGTTTAACAGAAAAGATTTTAAAAGGAAAATAATAAATACAAAATACAACATACGGTGCAAAATACGGCAGTGGACTATGTATGTTAAACAGGGTTTAACAAAGACATGTGGAACTTCCTGAAGATCGCGCAACTTCTCACTGTCAGTTACATTGTCATGCCTGCAATGGCGAACAGTGGTCGACGGCTCGCGCCCAAAATCACCGAACATCAACTCCAGTAGCGTTACGGAGTCAGAGCACCGTCACACCGCAATCTTCAGGTGCTTCACACAAAAAAAGAATACCCAAGATGCACTTGGATAACTTGCAGAAAGAGTACCCAAGATGCACTTGGATGACTTGCACGGAGTTACAATAAAAGTCCGCAACAATGCCACTTACTGGTCAAAACATGCAATGACAACCAAAACTATAAAAATACACTCACAATCTGCTTCACAATTTCAATACATCAAATGACATTTTACATGGCTTGACAGTGTAACAATTACATATATTAACAGTTAAACTATACTAAATTTAAGTGGAAATCATTTAACATATTTAACAGATTTACCACCCGTCTACATATTAATACATTATTTAAAGAATTTATTAAATATAATTAAATGTTCTTTAAGTAATAAGGAATTTATTATAAATTAAATTCCTTCAGACTGGCGTCCAGTAGCTGCTCGCATCCAGTTTAAGACTCTGGTGCTAGCCTACAGGGCAGTGAAAGGAACAGCTCCTTCCTATCTCCAGGCCATGGTCAAGCCCTACACCCCGTCCGACCAGCGCTCTGCTGCCTCGGGACGCCTGGTTGCCCCGTCGCTCAGAGGCCCCTGCTGCCGATCGACCCGGTCACGGCTCTTTTCTGTCCTGGCCCCACAGTGGTGGAATGAACTCCCCACTGATGCCAGGACAGCGGAGTCGCTGCTTATCTTTCGGCACAGGTTGAAAACTCACCTCTTCAAAAACTACTGTTACTTGCTCTTAGCACTTATTGTATTCACTCATTAAAAAAAAACCTCTTTCTTGCACTTTTACTTTAGCACTGGTTTTGCTCTTAGATGCTTGTTTAGATGCACTTATGACCTCTGATGACTAGTAGTTCTCCTGATTTCCTACGTTAAAGGCACTTATTGTAAGTCGCTTTGGATAAAAGCGTCGGCTAAATGACTAATATAATGTAATGTAATGTCTGAATGTTCTCATTCATCCAGGTCATGGTTATCCAAAGGAGTTGAATCAACTCCAGTTGCACTTGATTCAACTCCTTTGGGTAATGTAACGTTAGATCCAGTGCATAGAAAAAGGGGAAGAATACGTCTTTTTTTTTCTTTTGGATTGGAAAGGAGGAGACAAGAAAGAAACACAATAAATGTTTTGATGATCAATAATAGAAAATGTTCTGACACAAATGTAATTTCTGAAGAAATTCATCAATTCTATTCCAAATTGTACTCTCCATCCTATTCAGTTGATGATATTATTTTTTGAAAGTATTGTAGCGAATTCGGGGGGGCAGTCCGGGACGGTCTCCCGGACTGCCCCCGAATTCAACACAGTATTAAACATTATAGTTGTTATGCTCGCGCACCAGAACCCGACCCGTGTGGCGAAACCCAAAGCAGACAGACAGGATGACTTCAAAATCCAAAAAGGAGGTTTTATTGTGGGAGGGGAATGTATGGTGCGAAAAACGTTCTGTTAGTGGGATGTGTGAATAAACTATGTGTGGTGTCCCGTGGTTTGCGTGTATAACTATGTGTGAGTGTTTTTAGCCTATGTGTGGTGCGGTATGTAAATGACCAGGAGGTGTTGAAATAATGTGCGTGCACCTGGCAAGAAAGTCCAGTTCGTGATCCAAGAGGGGTTGTCCAAGGAAGTCCGGGTCCGAGATGCCGAGTCGGAAAGGAAGGGTCCAGGGGGGAGATCGCAGGAGAGGTCCGGGGAAAAACGTGAAGGTCGCTGGGGACGAGGGAGACGCGGAAGGAGTGTCTTGGGAGGAAACAGAGACACGAAGATAAGACACTGGGGAATAAACAGAATGCAAGGAACGTTGGAGGGCTTGTCAGAGCTTTACCGCAGGGTTCAGTACATCGAAGCACGGAGTGGTGTTCTGGGAGACTTCTTGTAGAGGGCTGCCTGATTGCCACAGGTGTGCCTGATGGATGATGGCAAACACCTGGTGCAGTGCAGCTTTCGTCTCCTCAGAGCGCGAGCCGAGCGCTCGGATTTTTCCGGCACGTCCGAGCTGGGGGAGTGGCTTGAACGTGCCGGGGAGGCAGTTCGGGGCGGTGTACCACAACAGGACCCCCCCTCCTACGGGAGACATCGGGCGACCGTCCGATGACGTTGGGGTGGGCCCGATAGAACTCCAGGAGTGCGGAGTCGGCCAGGTAGGACCTGGGAACCCAGCTGCGGTCCTCGGGCTCATAGCCAACCCAGTCCACCAGGTATTGGTACCCACGCCCCCGGCGGCGTACGGCGAGCAGCCGGTCGACATCCCAGACCATGTCACCACCGTCGAGGACCCTGGGGGGTGAAGGAGCTTGGACAGGGGGCTGGAGGCTACCGGTTTGAGGCGCGAGACATGGAAGACGGGATGGATCTTGAGTGAGGTGGGGAGATGGAGACGCACCGCCGATGGGTTGACGATGCGGTCGATGGTGTAGGGACCGACGTAGCGGGGAGCCAGCTTCCGGTTGAGGGTAGGGAGGGGCAGGTCCCGGGCCAGGAGCCATACCCTCTGGCCAGGTCGATAAGCTGGGGCCGGCACTCCCGCCGGTTGGCGCTGCGCCGGGCCCGCTCTGTAGCTCGCAACATAGCGGCCCGGGCGGTCTTCCAAACGCACCGACATCGGCGGAGATGGGCCCTCGTGGACGGGACTGCCACCTCCAACTCCTGATGGGGGAACAGAGGGGGTTGATAGCCAAGGGAACACTCGAAGGGGGACAAACCGGTAGCCGAACTCTCCATGGAGTTGAGCGAGTACTCCACCCAGGGCAGGTACTTGCTCCGGGAGGCGGGGGTTGCTGGTGGTAACGCAACGCAAAGCCGCCTCCAGGGCTTGATTGGCCCGCTCTGCCTGCCCATTGGTCCTGGGGTGATACCCGGAGGAGAGGCTGACCGTGGCCCCAATCCCCTTACAGAAGGCCTGCCACACCTTAGAAGTGAACTGGGGACCACGGTCAGAGACAATGTCCAGGGGAATCCCATGGGGTCGGACGACGAGAAGGTCTGCCGTCTCGACCGCAGAGGGGAGTTTGCTGAGGTCAACTAAGTGGACGGCCTTGGAAAACCGGTCGACAATGGTCAGTATCGTGTCATTGCCTTGGGACACGGGGAGGCCAGTTACAAAGTCCAAGGCAATGTGGGACCAAGGTCGGCCGGGGACAGGAGACCTGCTGGAGGGCGATGGAGAGACCTGCTGCTGGCGCAGGTGGTGCAGGCAGCCACGAACTCTCTGGTGTCTGCCTCCATGGTGGGCCACCAGAAACCCCTGCGGATGAAGGCCGCCGTTCGGTGGACACCGGGGTGGCAGGCAACACGGCTGGAGTGGCCCCACTCCAGCACCTGGGGGAGGACAGAGGGAGGCACAAATAGCCGGTTCCGGGGTCCATTGCCTGGGCCCTTCTCACCACCGATTCGATGGCCCAGGTGACGACACCCACCACCCGGGCTGGGGGAAGGATGGTGTCTGGAGCGTCAGGGGACCCCTCGGGAAACAGACGGGAGAGGGCGTCTGCCCTGACGTTCTTGGTGCCCGGGCGGTGAGGGTGAAGTCGAACCGGCTGAAGAAGAGAGCCCAGTGCGCCTGCCTGGGGTTGAGCCTCTTAGCCGTCCGCACGTAGGTCAGGTTCTTGTGATCGGACCATACGATGAACGGCTGCCCTGCTCCCTCCAGCCAGTGTCTCCACTCCTCTAGGGCGGCGTGGACAGCCAGCAACTCCCTGTTGCCGATGTCATAGTTCTCCGCAGGACTGAAACGCCGGGAGAAGGCACAGGGGTGGATCTTCTGGTCCTCCTCCGACCGCTGGGAGAGGACGGCTCCGATGCCCGTGTCCAATGCGTCCACCTCCACGATGAACTGCCTGGACGGGTCCGGGTGGGCGAGCACCGGAGCCGTTGTGAACAGCCTCTTCAGGGCCAAGAAGGCGGCTTCTGCCTCCGAGGTCCAGGAGAAGGGGCGGAGGGTGGAGGTGAGTGCAGTGAGGGGGGCGGCCACACGGCTGAACCCCCTAATGAAGCGCCGGTAGAAGTTTGCAAACCCCAGGAAGCGCTGGAGTTGCGTCCTGTTAGTGGGCCGTGCCCACTCCTCCACCGCTCGGGTCTTCCCTGGGGTCGGTGCGGACGAGCCCCTTCTCCACGATGTGGCCAAGGAACTCCACGGAGGCGGAGTGGAACACGCACTTCTCGGCTTTCACGAAGAGGCTGTTCTCCAGCAGCCATTGGAGGACCAGGCGGACATGCTGGTGGTGTTCCTCAGTCCTGGAGAACACGAGGATGTCATCCAGGTACACCACCGCGAACGTGTTCAGCATGTCCCAGAGCACGTCGTTGACCAACGCCTGGAAGACGGCCGGGGCGTTGGTGAGGCCAAAGGGCATAACGAGGTGCTTGAAATGCCCTAGGTGGGTGTTGAAGGCCGTCTTCCATTCATCCCCTTCCCGGATGCGCACCAGGTGGTACGCGCTGCGCAGGTCTAGCTTGGTGAACACCGTTGCGTGAGTGGGTGGCTCAAACGTGGAACTTATAAGGGGGAGTGAATATTTATTTTTCACCGTGATGTCATTTAACATTCGATACTCTATGCAAGGCCTCAGGCTGCCCTCCTTCTTTGCCACAAAAAAGAAGCCCGCTGCCACCGGGGAAGACGAGGGCCTTATGATTCCTGAGGCCAGGGACTCTGATATAATTGCGCATAGCCTCCTTCTCCGTGACGGAGGCTATGCGCCAACCGGTGGGAAGGGCGGCCCCGGGAAAGAGATCTATGGCACAATCATAGGGACGGCGAGGGGGGAGGGAAAGTGCACTGTCCTTACTAAATACAGGGGCTAAATCGTGATAAATGGGAGGAACACCAGTGAGATCCGTGGGAGGAGGCACGGGTCTGAGGCCGCTGGACGGGGAGTGGGCGGAGCGAAGGCAGTTGGCATGACACGCAACGCTCCAACCCAAAATCCGCCCAGTAGACCAAGAGATGTAGGGATCGTGCCGTTCCAACCACGGTCTTCCTAACACCAGGGGCGCTGTCGGAGCATGCAAAACCAAAAAACGCATAGCTTCCACGTGATTACCCGAAAGAGTGAGGGAAGCAGTGCTGTGTGTGATCTTACCAAGTGAACGACCATCTAGGGCTTGGGCTGTGAGAGGTGTGTCCAGGGGGACGAGTGGAATGCCGGCCTGCCGGGCCAGCGAGATGTCCATCAAACACTCGTCCGCCCCCGAATCCAGGAGTGCACCAATAGACAGTGAGTCGTTACCCCAGGTGAGAGTGACCGGGAAAAGCTGGTTGTGCTCCTTCTTGGGCTGGGGAAGGGTCGTCAGACTCACTAGGACACCCCTCGCTAGTGAGCCGGGTCTTTTGGGCGAGTCGGGCAGGCCTTGATGTAGTGGCCCGACCTCCTGCAGTAGAGGCAGAGGTGGTCACGCATCCTCTGCTCCCTAACCTCCAGCGGGAGCCGTGACCGACCCAACTGCATGGGCTCCTCCTTCGGCCTGGATCCAGAAGCCACCCAGGGTTGCGAGGGAGAGTGTGAGGGTGGAGAGAGCCCACGGGACGCTGACCCAGGGAAGGCACAGGTAGAACGGACGGGGGTTGGTCTATGGGAGGGGCCAGTGCGCGGGGCGCGTTCCTGGCACCGCTCCCGCAGCCGTTCGTCCATCAGGAGGGCGAGGGTGACGAGCTCGTTGAAGGAGGCAGGGCGGTCCCGAACGAGGAATCTTTGATGGGCTCGCTCAGCCCCCTCCTGTACGCGCTCTTGAGCGCAGTGTCATCCCACCCACTGTCTGCCGCGAGTATCCTCACCTCCAAGGAATACTCTGCCACCGACCTGGCTCCCTGCTGGATGGAATGGAGGCGGCTGGCAGCGTCCTGCCCGTCAGCTGGGTGGTCGAACACCAGATTGAACTCGCGGCGGAAGGCACCATAGTCCGAGGCGAGCTGCTCGGTATGGCCAACCGCCGCTATGGCACAGCTGAGGGCTTTGCCGGTGAGGAGGGACATAAGGGCTACCTTGGTCTCTCCTGTCCTATACCTGGCTGGCTGGTGTTTGAACAGGAGCTCACACTGACCAAGGAAAACCCTGCACAGCTCGAACTCCCCACCGAAGGCCTTGGGGCAGGGAAGGTTAGGCTCGCACCGGGGGTCCAGTGGGGGTTGACTCGGAGGAGGGGGAACGTCGGGACAAGGAACGGGGAAACCGGAGGCCGAGCTGGGGGCAGAGACAGGGCCCAGAGCAGGGTGGTCGCTCATCCTGGAGACCGCTGTTGAGAGTGCAGCGATCTGCGCGGAGAGGGCATCTAACGCGCTCGTCGCGGCCTGGGAGCCGGACTGAAGATCGCTGATCTCTCCGAAGACATGGGTGAAGGCAGTAGTAATCTCTGAGTGGAGAGAGGCAAGTTGGCAGCTGTGACTTCTTACTACTGCCTCTAGGGGGACGGGGCTCTGGGGCGTCACAGGGACCGTCTGCTCCTTGGGTTTGCCTGGGTCCATAATGGCTCTGACGTTGTTATGCTCGCGCACCAGAACCCGACCCGTGTGGCGAAACCCAAGGCAGACAGACACAGGATGACTTCAAAATCCAAAAAGGTGGTTTTATTGTGGGAGGGGAATGTATGGTGCGAAAAACGTTCTGTTAGTGGGATGTGTGAATAAACTATGTGTGGTGTCCCTTGGTTTGCGTGTATAACTATGTGTGAGTGTTTTTAGCCTATGTGTGGTGCGGTATGAAAATGACCAGGAGGTGTTGAAATAATGGCAAGAAAGTCCAGTCCGTGATCCAAGAGGGTTTGTCCGAGGAAGTCCGGGTCCGAGATCCGGGAAGTCGAGTCGGAAAGGAGAGGTCCAGGTAGAGGAACAAGGGGGGAGATCGCAGGAGAGGTCCGGGGAAAAACGTGAAGGTCGCTGGGGACGAGGAAGTCGCGGAGGGAGAGTCTTGGGAGGAAACAGAGACACGAAGATAAGATACTGGGGAATAAACAGAATGCAAGGAACGCTGGAGGGCTTGTCAGAGCTTTACCGCCGGGTTCAGTACGTCGAAGCACGGAGTGGTGTTCTGGGAGACTTCTTGTAGAGGGCTGCCTGATTGCCACAGGTGTGCCTGATGGATGATGGCACTCGGATGTTTCTGGCACGTCTTGTGACTGTTTGTGACTGTGTCTAACCAGACACAGACACAAAAATGGGCATTGTAGCAGATGCTGAAGATTTCATGAATGGGAAATAGGCTGAATTAGTACAGTGTTACCTCCTTCAGTGAAAGATAGTGGTAAATCTTGACCAAAATCAACTTTATTTTTTATCGAAAAAAGTTAAAGAATGCCACTTTAATTGTTCAAATCCAGGGCAGACGATAAGTTACAATGCAGCTTCAAGTTTTCATTGCCAATCATTTCTAAATCTGTCATTCTTTTTTTTTTACAGGCGTGATGGCTTTACACCAAGCCCCTGCTCAAGGGTGTGCAGTTGGCATTTTCCAAATGGCAAAGCTGCTGGCCCATCACGTTTTGCTTGGAATGAGGGGAAGACTTTCCCAGGCCACCTCAGCCTTCCACACAAGAAGAGAAAAACAGTACCACTCCCTCCCAGTGGTGAAGAAGGGACAAATGAACTTGAATTACAAAATTCAGACATTGCAACCGCAGAGCCCCCTAGTACTTCAGACAACCCAACCGCAGAGACCCCTAGTACTTCAGACAACCCAACCGCAGACACCCCTAGTACTTCAGACAACCCAACCGCAGACACCCCTAATACTTCAGACAACCCAACCGCAGACACCCCTGGTACTTCAGACAACCCAACCGCAGACACCCCTAGTACTTCAGACAACCCAACCGCAGACACCCCTAATACTTCAGACAACCCAACCGCAGACACCCCTGGTACTTCAGACAACCCAACCGCAGACACCCCTAGTACTTCAGACAACCCAACCGCAGACACCCCTCGTACTTCAGACAACCCTTTTAACAGTGTTGCGCTGCTAGAGATAGAGGTTGACATGTTGAGAAGAGAGAATGAAAAATTGAAAAGAGAATTGGAGAAACAAAAACAGACCTTTTCCTTCAGCCAAATATCTTCCAATCGTGTCAAAGTAAAATATTTCACTGGCTTACCAGATGTTGCTACCGTCCTGGTTTTGGAAGCACTCTTATCTAAGTTTGAGCTACAATATCATTCGAATTGGACAGTCCAGTCTATGCCACTAGTCGATCAGTTGCTACTGACTTTGATGAAGCTCAAACTTAATTCTGGTCATGAAGACCTTGCAACCAGGTTTAATTGCAGTACAGCAACAGTTACCAACATTTTTATCACCATTGTCAGTGCCCTGTATGACATTTTATATGTTGGTATGCTTGAGAACAACATCCCCTCCATAGAGAAGAACCAGGCATCGTTGCCAGAGTGTTTCCGTCCGTTTCCTAACTGTAGGATTGTGCTCGATTGCACAGAGTTAGCAGTCTCCAGGACAGAGAGGCTTGACAAACAGAATCATTTATGGAGCCAGTACAAAAAACGGACCACACACAAAGCCTTAATAGGTGTGGCTCCTAATGGAGTGATAACATTTGTCAGTGACTATTATGGTGGAAGTGCCTCAGACAAGGCTATTACATTAGATTCTGGAGTTCTCAATCATCTATGCCCAGGAGACATGGTGATGGCAGATAAAGGCTTCACAATCAGGGACATCTTGCCAGAAGGGGTTTCACTCAACATCCCGTCTTTCCTTGTTAATGGACAGGTCACACAAGAAGAAGTTAAGAAAAACAAACTCATATCCAGTGCTAGGATCCATGTGGAGCGCTCCATTCAGAGGTTGAAATTGTTCAACATTTTGGACAATATCCCATATCAGTTCACTAAAAACATAAACAAAATACTGAAAGTGTGCGTGTGTCTTACCAACCTACAAACACCAATTCTTCGGGAAATAGCATGAAATGACTTGAATAAATGTAAGCAGAATCAGATTCATGTATTTATACTTTTAATAAAGTAACACTGAATTAAGAACACTGCTTGATTTTTTTAATCAAAACACATTTGTAACAAAATGCATAGTGCAAAAACTAATGTCACTGTAAAAAGTATAAAGTGCAAAACATCAACATTGGTAACAAAATGCATAGTGCAAAAACTACTGTCAACATAAAATGTATAAAGTGCAAAACATCAACATTGGTAACAAAATGCATAGTGCAAAAACTACTGTCAACGTAAAGAAGAGGATCACCATATGATGAATACAACATTTAAATATGCAAATTTGCATATTTAAATGATAATGATGTACCGTGCATGTTCACATCATGTATACTTTACATTACTTAACCACTTATCCAACCCATATGTTTGGACAGAGTCCTTCAGGGCTCTAACTAAGTGTCTTGTGTTTTATGTTATTATGTTATGCTCTCCTCGAACCATCACCTTAACGTGGTGGAGAGGTTTGAGTGACCCCATGAATCCCGAGAGCTATGTTGTCTGTAGCCTTGCGCTACTGTAGGGTCACACATGGCAAACTGGTCTAGGAGGGAACAGACTAAGAATGGTTCAAGAGCTGTGAGGAGTTGTGCCCCACAGTCCTTAAATACGCACAAAGGTTTAAATTTGATTAATTTGATTAATTAAATTTAATTAAAACCCTTGGCAAACTCGTCTGAGGATGACTAAATGAATGCTGGGGTTCATGTGGTTAAGACCATTCTTCTAATATTACATGTTTCCAAACATTTTGGACAAAATAGAACATTTTACATCAAGGTGCCCAGAGATTTCCTGGTGCCCAGCTGACCTGTATCCAACGTGGCCTATAACGTTAATAAGAAACAGATCGTAGCACACATGGTAGCCCTAAAATGGCTGTGATCTTACATGTAAGTCTATATTTCATTAATTCCTAATATGTATTTTAAATTCATTAAACCTTTACAGCGTTACAGTATGTACGATCATAGCCATTCTGGAGCTAGACACATGAAAAGCTAGCCTTGGATCCAAGAACGTCAGAGTTATTTTAACAAGTCAAACGTCGGAAAACAATTATCTACCGACAAAATAAAGCACTGGCAGTCTTTATCCAAGGCTTATGAATCGCCAGTAAACGTGGGATATAACATCAGAAGCCAGAATACCCAACATTACCAAGCTAACGCTAGCTAACCCTGTTAGCTCACTCACCTCAACCTGATAAACTTTCTGTTTCATGGAAGCCTGTACCTTGCCTTTTATAATGCCCCCTGAAACATTTACGTTCACAACTCTATCTGAATTGAAAGCATTGAGACCCTTTTTCACCCTGAGAGGTTCGTCTTTAAAAAAAGACGTTAATGTAAATATATTTACGGGTTAAGACATATTGTTTTGAGTGGAAAATAATGCAGTGAGATTCCCCAAGGCACCGGAAGTATAACTCCGCCCACACGTGACGTCGCGTCGTGCGTCGTGACGTCGTGCTTAAGAGCCGAATAGTCCCAGAATTGACTTGGCATTTAAAGAAATGTGTGATTCTGAGATTAGAATGAAGGAATTGAATGATGCTATAAGCAAATGTCATTAGGTAGAGCTCTTGGTCAAGTCAAGTCAAGTCAATTTATTTGTATAGCCCATCATCACAAATTACAAATTTGCCTCAGTGGGCTTTACAGCAATACATCATCCTGTCTTTAAACCCTCACATCGGAAAAGGAACGACTCCCTGAAACCCCCTTTAACATCCGGACGCCCCTGTGGGTGAGATTTCTAGCCTATCTGCCAAGTTTGTGAACTGTATGTGTTACGGTTTCTGAGACCCAGATACATTTAGGGCAGGCGAATTCGGGAGGCAGCCCGGCCGGACCGTCACAGAACTCGTGTCTCCCGCACCGCGGGCGACAACGTTAACCAGTCGACTCAAGTGCCCGACCCGTTACGTGTCTACTTATTCGTGTACGTTACAGTACCCTCCTCCTTCGGGAAACGCTTCCGGTGGCCTCACGGGTCCTTCACGATCTCACCATTCTGACACCAATGTAGCGAACTCGGGGGGGGGGGCAGGGGGGGCAGCCTGGCCGGACCGTCACAGCCGGGACGCGAACTCAGATCTCCCGCACCGCGGGCGACTATACGTAAACCAGTGGACTAAAAGGTCCGACCCGTTAGCCAAGGGCTAACGAGCCTATACAACCGTGATCGTTATTGCCCCCTTCCTTCGAGAAGGGCGTCCCCGGCCGAACCGCCACAGCCGGGGCGCGGACTCGCTTCTGACACCAATGTCGCGAATCCCACTTCTGACACCAATGTAGCGAACTCGGGGGGCAGCCCGGCCGTACCGTCACAGCCGGGACGCGAACTCGGGTTTCCCCGCACAGCGGGCGAAAACGTTAACCAGTCGACTCTAAAGGGTCCGACTCGTTAGTGTGGGGCTACCGAGCCTATTAATCCGTGATCGTTACTTTAATAACAACAACAACTACAACAACAATAATAATATTGATAAGAGATACAATCAACGGCGTCTCTGCTTTAGGCCCCACCGGCCTCTAATGCAGAGACGCCATTGATTGTATCTGCTATCTATTTTTATTATTATTATTGTTGTTGTTGTTGTTGTTGTCATAATGAGCTGTGGGGCATGATCATTTTGGCCCCATGTTGAGAGCAGCCAATAAACGACATACGTTAAGACGTTTAGTACACGTCGTTTGAAGTATCAGCGTTGTTACGCAGCTACACGCAGCACCATTTGACACCATGGAGGAACAGAGGTTAAATGCACTTGCTATGCTATCAACTGAAAATGAATTCATTCAGTGATTGGTGAACTTCGACAACAAAGTTATTGACAAGTTTGCCCAGATGAAAGATCGTCGTGCATCTTTTCCTTTCGAACAATGAACGTCATGGTGAGTCTATTTTGCATTATTACAAGGTGTATTATTTTGGCAGTAGGTTAAGGCCCAGAAAGCAATGGGTTTCCCTACTCTGAAATTGTGTTTTGGATGTGTTATTACAGTTGCAGACTATGAAATTGGGCCGGGGCTGTCCGGGGCTCAGCACCGCCACATAGCACTTCAAAATGTCATCAGGTGGAGTTGAGCACCGAAAAAAAAAACATCTTCCATCAACAATTAAATTATTCATACATTTTTACTCTGCCTTTATTGTTAAAACAATACATATATTATGCTGGCTATTTTTGGTGGCCAACAGTCATGTAATAGTTTAAAATTTTGAAAAGGTGTTGGCAGTCTGTGCATATTTGTAAAATGTAAATTACTTTCAGATTAATGTAAATATTAAAGAGACTGTTGTATTCATATTCATTTGTATTATTATTCTCTTCTTTAGTGGAAACAAAATTGTTGATACAGATACACGAAAGAGTGCACTTACAGAAAGATTTTATTGTCATCTGTAGTTTTGCGCACTTAGCGTTTTAGTGTTCAGAGCTGAGGGTTGTCTCACCATGTTATATTTTATTTACAGTTGGTCAAATTATATCAGTCAGATTTTGTAGTCTGTACACACACGTGCAACCATGGCAACCCTGAAACCACAGAGCCCCCCACAAAACCCGATTTAACCCCTGCTGCTTGATAACTTTGGATTTGTAATGCGATGCTGCATCTTCTTCTTCTTTCGGCTTGTTCCCTGTTTCTCAGGGGTCGCCACAGCGGATTTTATAGTACCCTGTGAGGGCACAGCACCAATGGCGGTCGTTGTTAACCCGGGCCCCGACTGTTCTGGTATGGTCTTGTCAATCCGCATTCTGATTTGGCAAAGTATATGGCAAGCGCTTTTAACATTTATTAGCTAGACGAGATAGCTGCAATGACGTAATTAGGCTCGCCACACAAACTATGTCCTTCCTGACACAACCACTAACCCTATGGATGGGGGCACAGGTAAAGTGCTGGATGTGACCCCAGTATTCGTGGACTTGCGTCCATGCCTGTCGCCAATAATGCGATGCCAAGATAATATACCAGTTGTGTGAGATGAAATACCGTTATTGATTATGTCTCTCATATCCCTGTCTCCACTTCCGCTAACTGCTGCGCTCCTTTACGTTAGTGTCTGCAGGTATTTGTTGCAACCGTGCACTACACCACCTGATTTCAATAATTAACTCACCTCCTGGATCAAGGAGGGAAAGGAACTAGTTTAATCAGGTGGTGTAGTGCACGTTGCAACAAATACCTGCAGACACTGCGGCCCTCGAGGCCTGGAGTTTGACACCCCTGCGTTAATGTGTGCATTTGTGCTTTCATTGATGAGGTGCATTTGTATTTGGATTCATTGAGCAAGCAGGTTTGTGCGTGGTTTCATTGATGAGTTGGATGCTGCATGTACAGAGTTAATTTGCCCCACCAGGCTTTCCGTGCCAGAGACGCCACTGGATACAATAGGGTTCCAGCAGCTTCGCTGCTTGGACTCCTAAAAAAGTATCCCACTCTGTGTAGTAGCAGCTGTGTGCGAAGGGTGTCTGTAGGTCTTGAATGTCTTATGGGGCCTTTGTTTTATTTTTGCCCAATTACTATTTATAATACTTATCCTCTCCGCACTCTACTCTTAACTTCCTAAGTAGCAATTCGTTTTTAAATGACATGTTTCTGCTCTGCTTTTGCACCCTAAAATGTGCACTCCCTTGTCATTTCGCGCAAACTGGCAACCAAAGCCACACAGGTAAACAACAATTTATCTGATTAACCTTGTCTGATAGGAGTCTCGTAATAAACGGGCCTTCCCCAGAAATGTCAGTCAACTGTAGTCCCGGTACATTACATAAACTACAAATCCCCAAAAAAGTTTAGCAGCGTATTACCCACCCAGGCCCCGACATTTTTCAGTTGGGGACCAATCACCATTCACAATTCTATGACGAACAGCAATGACGACCAGCCAGAATGCGTCACGGGTTCTGTGCGAGTTTCCAGGAAGGGAACGCCATGTCTGGACCTCCTCCCACATGTGAGCCTCGATCGCACCACGCTCTCTGCGTGGAGGAGATCTACCGGCTTGAGTGGCGACGTCATTCCCCCGACTACCGACACAGCGCAACGCAAAGAGACCCAGAGCGGAGCGGTGTTGTCCGAAGGCAGGTAACGTCTCACCGCCCCTCTTTATACATTCAACAGAATAAATAAAAGCTGGTGTTTGTAAGGTTTCCCGGTAAACTGGCGAGAGGGAAAGTAGGTCGTCTTCTACCACCGTTAGATAACGAAAGAGGTGGACGCTAGGGCCTCGAAGACCACACAGGCCCGTTTTTTCCGCGCACTTTACTGACAGAGACACCCACAGTAGAGCCTTTCCCTCACGGTCAGTCCATCCGCCAGCTCTGGTCAGGTGCCTCACGGACACCGTGCCGCTTGTTTTGGAGAGGTAGTTAGTTGGCTACGTAATGACTAACAATTTGCCCCGCTGCTTTGGTTGAACGACAGCGGTCCGATTTAACTACCAACCGGTTAACCGAATTGGCTGTTGCTCGTCTCTGTCGGGTCCTTTTTCAGGTGCTGAAGCGATTACAGCAGAAAGATGGCGGACGACCCCAGCGCGGCGGACAGGAACGTGGAGATATGGAAAATCAAGAAGCTGATCAAAAGTTTGGAAGCTGCTCGTGGGTAAGTTACTTGGTTGGGGCTGCGTGTTGATGCCATGGCTCGGTTGCATGAGTTTCGATTGCTTCGAGATGTTGTGCGTTTAAGACTCCTTCTTGTAACATCTGGAGATCAGATGAGTGGGGCCGAATTTGGGAGTGGTAGCACAGCTTGGCGAACTTAGCATACTTTAGCCCTGTCTGCTAGCTCGCTAGGTTAACTAACGTCACTGTCGTTTTGAAGTTCTTCCAACATTCGTAAATGTCGCGTTGAATATGTGAAGGCAGAACGTTGCTGGCGGCCGCTCAGTGACATTGAGGAGAGTGTTACTGCGATGAACAAGAATAATATAGATTGGTGTACAGTAACTAGCATTCATGCTAAATAGACGTCATCTCTGGTAACAGGCCGCGGGTGAGGTCCCTTGACAAGACGGCGTGATAATGGAAGGCCGGCCGGGGAGCTATATAGTTAGGTCTCCACATGCACCGCACAACTAGGTTGTGGTTTATAGTTAATTTTTTGGAGCTCGTGTGACATAATGCCAACTTTAATTCGTTATGACCCAGCTAAGTTGGCTAATGACAATAGAGCTGATTTGATTAACCACTTAAATGGCAACAAAGTGACCAGATGGTGGGGGAAAAAAATGAAAATCTGCTTGGGGTGGAGATATTGTGGCCCGTGGCCTTCAGTCGACCCTGAGTTATCAAATGCGACCTATGGAAACGTGTTATATACCTTAATTAGCTGCCGGCTCGCTCTGCGACAGCTTGCCGTCAGTATTGCGCAAATTTTGTTGTCGTATGCTCTGCCGCCTGCCATATTATAGAGTTGACCATTTGCCCTATATTCAGGCAGCTACCTGTGTGTACGCCGCGTCAGCGTGTAAGCTTTGCCTTTTGACAGGTAGTGTAAGCACACGCAATGAGAAGCAATGGGGCTTGGAACTTAGTTCTTGGTGTCAAGGACAGAGATCATGCAGTACGCAACTCTAAAGGCCACCCTTTTTATCGTTCACCTTTCAGTATGTGTCAAGATAATATATTTAAGGAATTGTGTGTTGAAAAATGGTACAGAACTCTGAATGGAGTTTGTGGAATAGTTGCTATGGGCCCATTAATACATGTTTCCAAGCACCTTATAGAAGCATAACTCTTGTTACTTTATTACAGTTAATTTTTTTGTGATATGGTTAAGTGTCAATTTTTGGAGTGCATCATGACATCATTAGAACGTAACAGGTCATAATAAGTGTGTGTGTGTGTGTCTGTGTGTGTGTTAGCACATGGGCACTGCTATTTAATTAAGGTGTGTTTGTGCTAATGTAAAAGTAACCAGCTATATATGTTGGTTGTCTGTCTCCATAGTAATGGCACCAGTATGATCTCACTGATCATCCCCCCTAAGGACCAGATATCCAGAGTGGCCAAGATGTTAGCTGACGAGTTTGGTACTGCCTCCAACATTAAAAGCAGAGTCAACAGGCTTTCTGTGCTTGGGGCCATCACCTCTGTACAGCAGAGGCTAAAACTCTACAACAAGGGTAAGTGTTGTGAACAGTGCTGGTTAAAATTCATACTTAACAAAAAGAGTGTCAGAAAACATGCCCCAGTTTCCATTTAGGGCCAGGCAAATATTAGGTCACATTGTAGATATTTTTCCAGTACGAATTGTCAGATATAATGCACTTAATTATTATAAATGCATTGGAAAAGTTTAAAGTTAATTATTAAATGAAAATCCATGCAATAATGATTCTATGCTATGGTGATCTTAGACTATTTTGTTTCAGTTTCTGACTATTCTGTAGTTCTTTTAGCAAACAGGACTGTCACATGTGTTCATCCATCTCAATTACTTGTTCATATTAAAATGGGTACTCATTTTTAGCCGGTCGTCTGCCTACTGACATTTTAAAAAGAACAAAAAAGGGGTGGACAGCAAGACGAAACTGATGGTGGTGTGTGTGCGCGCGCGCGTGTGCGTGTGCGCGTGTGTGTGTGTGGGGGGGGGGAGGGGGGGTGAAAGTAGTAGTTCTGAAGTAGCGCTTTATGCTCCTGCTTCTCAGAAGTCTATGCAGAGTTTATTGGATAACGGCAGCAATTTGGCTTTCTGCTCAGCTCTTATTTATGTTTAATTCGTTGACCCCTCAAGTGTGTAGCCTACATATGTTCTCCATGACAGATTTCTGTCAGTTTGAACCCACAAAAGACATTTTTGAAATCGATATAAATTTGTAGATTTGTGAAATTATTTAAGACAGTGGGAGGGGGAGCAGTATATGAGAAACACATTCTTATACTCACAGGTACAACTGTTAAGGCAGCAGTAGATTAATATATGAGTTTAGAGTGAGTTTTCTCCAGCTCACTCTCCTGAATGCTGTTCAGTGAAAAGCGGTGTAATACAGGCTGCCGAGTTGCCATGAAGCAGATTCATCTACCAGCTACAATTTCCCACCATGATGTAAGCAGCCAGGGAATATAGAGTTATTATTTTGCAACACACTTGCATACACAGTATGGAAAATACTTTTGGGTAACGTTAAATGACATAAGCGTTTCATGAGCGGATCATTAAATTAACTTGGTTTGTCAGCCAACTCGTGACAGTTGCTAATGGGCTCATTGCATGTTAACTGCTACTTGGGTTGATGATGCTTGGGTTGATGAGAAAGATGTTAATGGGAAACCACTGACTCGACAAGATTAAAGACTAGACTGCATTCACTGGATTGCAGCAGCATCTTAATTTGGCATTTTTACAAAACAAATGTAGTAAAACTTACTATTTCAATGCTCTTCCTCACATTTTCAATGCAGTGTTTGCCATTTGACAAACAAAAATGTCTAACTAAACCTTAACATTAAATATTAAACATTGAACCTAATGCTATGTGAAGCAGGTCATCTCTCCTCATATAATAGTCTACAATTATGATATGAAAGTTTGACTTGTATGAATATGCATCCCCTCTGTATATTCCACCATGGAAATCAAGCTGAAAAGAACAATGTTTTGGGTAGGTTTATGCAAGTTAATAGATTTAACTTTCAAAATATGTTTTTAAGTTTAATAAACTTGGCCATTCAGAAGAAACTAGAAGAGTGCACTCAGTAGAGTGCAGATCCTCACCAGGCATATCGCTTCTTCTCCAGTGTTCGGATATGGTGACAAACCCCCCCCCCCCTTTTTTTTTTTTTTTGCCTACAGGGAGAAGGGAAATATGGAGGCACTGCCTGTGTATCTTCCTTTCTCCGGTGCTCAGACTTGGGCAAAAAACTAGCTGAGGAGTTAGCACTCAGTTGCAGTATAGAACAGGTTTTTCAAAGATTTTAAATTACCGCAACCACGAGAGGTCCTTGATCATACAGTTATAACTGTGCACAGAAATTATTAGGCTGACCGGCCCAGTAGTATTTGAGATTAGCAGCAGAGATACATGCACACACAGACAGAAAAAAAAGTGTTTTTCCTGCCATTATAAGTTTTTGCACAGTTGATTGAACAGGAAATATGGGGAATTTTTTATTTTATTTTTAATATATCTAGCGCTCAGGCTAAAAATCTAAAATCTACCTAATAAAAACATTTTGCCTGTGAGTCTAGATGCGAAGCCTCCTAGGTGGACCCTTGTATGAATGTGACCATTATGATCTTGCACTTTCCAAAAAGAAAAGGTTTGCTATGCAACCATTTTGGTCTAACTCCAAAACTGTCTTTACTTTCATAAGGTAATAAATCTGGGTAAACTGTTCACGGTCACTCATAAGCGACTCGTATCTATGGTTGACTCAGATCGGGTAGCGACAAAAATATGCAACACTTCCTGTTTTGACTGAGACCTAGATAGAGGAAGTTGTTCCTTAATAACTTTTGCATTTTTTCGGGTTATCAAAAGCCTTTTAGTCGCTTTTGATCATGTCGCTGCCTGATCTGAATCAGCTGTAGATGTGAGTCGCAAATGCGCCCGTATGCACACTGTTGACTTACAGTGCATTCGGAAAGTATTCACACCCCTTCACTTTCCGCACATTTTGTTATGTTACAGCCGTATTCCAAAATGCATTAAATTCCTTTTTTTTCTCTCATTAATCTACACACAATACCCCACAATGACAAAGTGAAAAAGGTTTTGTAGAAATTTTTGAAAATTTATTAAAAATAAAAAACTGAAATATTGCATGTACAGAAGTATTCACACCCTTTGCTATGACACTCAAAATTGAGCTCAGGTTCATCCTGTTTCCACTCATCATCCTTGAGATGTTTCTACATCTTGATTGGAGTCCACCTGTAGTAAATTCAATTGATTGGACATGATTTGGAAAGGCTCACACCTGTCTATACAAGGTCCCACTGTTGACAGTGCATGTCAGAGCAGAAACCAAGCCATGAAGTCAAAGGAATTGTCTGTGGACCTCCGAGACAGGATTGTATCGAGGCACAGATCTGGGGAAATGTACAAAAAAATTACTACAGCTTTGAAGGTCCCGAAGAGAAGGGCCTTGGTCAGGGAGGTGACCAAGAACCCAATGGTCACTCTGACAGAGCTCCAGCATTCCTCTGTGGAGATGGGAGAACCTTCCAGAAGGACAACCATCTCTGCAGCACTCCACCAATCAGGCCTTTATGGTAGAGTGGCCAGACGGAAGCCTCTGCTCAGTAAAAGGCACATGACAGCCCGCTTGGAGTTTGTCAGAAAGCACCTAAAGGACTCTCAGACCATGAGAAACAAGATTCTCTGGTCTGATGAAACCAAGATTGAACTCTTTGGCCTGAATGCCAAACGTCACGTCTGGAGGAAACCAGGCACCTCTCATCACCTTGCTAATACCATCCCTACAGTGAAGCATGGTGGTGGCAGCATCATGCTGTGGGGATGCTTTTCAGCGGCAGGAACTGGGAGACTAGTCAGGATTGAGGGAAAGATGAATGGAGCAAAGTACAGAGATATCCTTGATGAAAACCTGCTCCGGGGCGCTCAGGACCTCAGACTGGGGCGAAGGTTTACCTTTCAACACGACAACGACCCTAAGCACAAAGCCAAGACAACGAAGGAGTGGCTTCGGGACAAGTCTGTGAATGTCCTTGAGTGGCCCAGCCAGAGCCCAGACTTGAACCCCATTGAACATCTCAGGAAAGACCTGAAAATAGCTGTGCAGCGACGCTCCCCATCTAACCTTACAGAACTCGAGAGGATCTGCGGAGAAGAATGGGAGAAATACCCCAAATATAGGTGTGCCAAGCTTGTAGCTTCATACCCAAGAAGACTTGAGGCTGTAATCGCTGCCAAGGGTGCCTCAACCAAGTACTGAGTAAAGGGTGTGAATACTTACGTAAATGCAATATTTCAGTTTTTTATTTCTAATAAATTTGCAAAAATTTCTACAAAACCTTTTTCACTTTGTCATTATGGGGTATTTGTGGAGATTGATGAGAAAAAAAAGGAATTTAATCCATTTTGGAATAAGGCTGTAACATAATGAAATGTCGGGAAAGTGAAGGGGTGTGAATACTTTCCGGATGCACTGTAGATTGGGCAGCGACAGAGAGCAGTATTGGTCAAGAGAGCTAGAGAGTGAAAGAAGAGAGGTAGCAGCAATAGCAAAAGGTTTTTAATCACTGCAACCACGAAAGGTTCTTCACATAACTGCACGAAAAATTTTAGGCTGATAGGTCCAGTAGTTTGCGAGATTAGCCGCGGACAGACGTGTGTGTGTGTGTGACCAAATGCATAATCCCCTCCAGGCTATCTGTCTGGCAGGGATAATTAAGGGTAAACATAACATGACAGAGTTTCAATCTTTTTTCTGCTTAAATCCTGCCTGTGTAACAGAGGTCTTGATGTCTCTGATGCCACAATATTAAGTAGGGAATTCAGAGGAGATCGATTGTAGAATGCTTTTTCCCCTGGAAGTAAGAAAAAGCATACATTTTCTCCCTCAAAGCAGCCATGTGATGCATCTCATTTTTTTTGTTGAATTTATCATGAGGTCACCACTCATACCATCCTAGGCCCAAACCAACATTTTTTTTCAGCAAAAAAAAAACAAAAAACTATCCCTTTTAGAATAAGTGTTCAGAGACTTTCTGCCTGTTTAATCTTGGGGCTTCTTTTTCCCTTGCTAGTGCCACCTAATGGTCTGGTGGTGTACTGTGGCACAATTGTGACAGAGGAAGGCAAAGAGAAGAAAGTGAACATCGACTTTGAGCCTTTCAAGCCAATCAACACCTCCCTGTACCTCTGTGACAACAAGTTCCACACTGAGGTGTGTGTGTGTGCACGCGCGCGCACGCGTACATGTGCATCCTACGTGTTTGTTTGTTAATTTCTTCTTTCCCTCATCCATGCTTTCTTTCTTGCCTCACTAACCTTCTCCTCTCCCTTCCTCCCACAACCCAACCCAGGCGCTGACAGCCCTGCTATCTGATGACAGCAAGTTTGGTTTTATTGTGATTGACGGCAGCGGCGCGCTGTTTGGCACACTGCAGGGCAACACCAGGGAGGTGCTGCACAAATTCACTGTGGATCTGCCCAAGAAGCATGGTATTGGCTCATGACAAATGTACAACAGCAGCCCCCTTTTTATATTTCATGACACAAATTGGGGATGATTAGAATACTGTGGTTTTAATTTTTTTTTTTAAGTTTCTAGTCATGGAGAACATTATGGTCAGTGTTCTTCTCTGTGTCTAGGCAGAGGAGGTCAGTCTGCTCTGCGTTTTGCCCGCCTCAGGATGGAGAAGAGACACAACTATGTGAGGAAAGTGGCTGAGACGGCCGTCCAGCTCTTTGTATCAAATGACAAGGTCAATGTAGCGGGAATGGTTCTGGCTGGCTCTGCCGACTTCAAGACTGAGCTCAGTCAGTCAGATATGTTTGACCCGGTAAGTCTGTATTTTGCTGCTGATGTCTATCCTGTATTAACTATATGAATGTTTACATCTCTCCTAAAACTAAAAATACCATATTTGCTTATTTATTTATAGTTAAAGCATTCTTTTTTCTTTTTGTTACCAAAAAATGTCGACAAAGCTAAGCCTAAAGACACAGTTGAAACACAACTATAATAATAAAGTGTGGTTTCAGAGTCTAGGAGGTAAGCTGGTAAAGTTTTAGAGATGATGCCTTGTGTTGATAATAACATAGCTCAAATTATAAAACATTCTTGTAGGGAACATTGGAAACCCATAAAAATTGAAAAGGGAAACAAGTTGCAAGCCCTCTGGTCTCTATGTTTAGTCTATCAATGTTTTCAATAGTGCAGAAGCAGTCAATGCTTCACTGCGCACAGATATAACACTTTAGTTTGAGTTGAGTTGGCTATGGTATAGCCTGCTTATTGAATATTCTGCCTTTGTTGCACTGTGAGGGAAACTAGTAACCATTAGAACCAAGCTTCTAGTACTTTACCTGACGCAGGGTTATCAAGCATCATGGAAAACCTGAAAATTTATAGATAAGTTTTCCAGTCATGAAAATGATTAAATTGATCAGATATCACGGAAATGTTATTTAGGCCACTGAAACTTAAGTTTGGCTTTATGAAATCATATTTTTACCCACTGAGAAAGTATATTATGGATGTAATTTTTTGCTGATATTACATATTTTTATCCATGTTTTTTAGCTGTTGGTATTGTACATTAGTGCTTCAAGTTTGGGCAATATGTTTGGTGACCAGCTAAAACTTACACAGTCCACAACAGGAGTCAATCAGTTTCGAGTTTTAACTGTTAAGTCAGGTCAATTTTATTTGTATAGCCCAATATCATAAATTACAAATTTGCCTTGGGGGGGCTTTACAGCAATATAGCATCTTGTCCTTATACCATTACATTGGATAAGGAACAACTCCTTAAAAAATAACCTTTAACAGGGAGAAAAAATAGGAAGAAACCTCAGGGAGAGGAACAGAGGAAGGATCTCGCTTCGGGGACAGACAGATGTGCAATGGATGTTGTATGTACAGAATAAAGCAATTTACAGAATGCAACATTGACAGAAGATAACAGAATTATGATGGAATTATAAGATATATATGAAGAATATGATGAGGATACCAAGCAGTTTTTTCTGTCCCTGTAGAAATTATATATCTGTCATTAGCCATTATGTGTTAGTCTCAATATATCCCTCCGTGTTTCTCCACATTATACATGACTCCAAAAGTTCATTGTTTCTAGCCCCTCGCATTGGCAAAAGTTCACTGTTTATAGGCCTTCGCATTCGGGAAAATTTTTTTTTGTTTCTATTTGACTTGGCTCTGTTGTACCCATTTCCAACATGTTTATCACAGATGTTTGATATTGAAATAAGACCCAGAAGCTATACAATTCAACCTTCCCTGGTGTTTTTATAAACCTGAATTTGCACTAGTTTCACTGAAGCTTTGTAAATTATCTGTTGATTAGTAATACTGCCAGTCTTTATTGGCTGTTGTTTTTGAAAAATCCTCAAGGAGTAAATCGTATATACTTTGCAGACATAGGATAGTAATGGCCATTAGGTATAGTGTTATTCAAATTAAATTGCTGACATAACTTAAAGTTGTGCCAAATCCTATTGAAATCCATTTGTGCTTCTTTCTTCCCTCACAGAGGTTACAGGCGAAGGTGTTAAAGCTGGTGGATATTTCCTACGGGGGAGAAAATGGTTTTAACCAGGCTATCGAGCTCTCAGCAGAAGTCCTCTCCAACGTCAAGTTCATCCAAGAGAAGAAGCTCATAGGTAGGTGTTAATGCTGATCAGCTTAAGGTTCCAAGTGGTTTGAGGATTTATTTAATTTCTTTTTTATCAGTAATTTGCCTTTCAAATTTTAAGTGGAGTCACCAAAGCAGTGTTAATAGCTTACAATACTGAAATATGTAGGCTGGACATGTTAGTTACCCATTTTACTCCACCTGTGTTGCTCTTCTTCTATAGGGCGGTACTTTGATGAGATCAGCCAGGACACGGGGAAGTACTGTTTTGGGGTGGAGGACACACTTAAAGCCCTTGAGATGGGAGCTGTGGAGATCCTCATAGTCTACGAGAACTTGGACACCATGCGTTACATTCTACGCGTGCATGGGGCCGAGAGTAATGGAGCCGAGAATGGTAGGGAAGCACAGGCACACTATTTGCTACATTTACTGTTACCAAGAAATAGAGAGCAGCAAATACTGCTTCATGGAGGATGTAATCTTAATGCTTTGCCCTCTTTTTTTCTCTCTTTTTTTTCCTTCAAGATGAGAAAACTTTATATTTAACGCCAGAGCAGGAGAAAGACAAGTCCCACTTCACAGACAAGGAGGTGAGAGTTGAACTGACAATACACAACAAATGTTATCTGTTAAATTAATTGGAGAGCCATGTTGGTATTGACTGGCGTAAGATACATATTGGTAACCACAACACCACATGTAAATGACTGATTGTGGTTTTGTTCCCAGACGGGGCAGGAACATGAACTGATTGAGAGCATGCCCCTGCTGGAGTGGTTTGCTAACAACTACAAGAAATTTGGAGCCACGTTGGAGATAGTCACAGACAAAAGCCAGGAGGGGTCCCAGTTCGTCAAGGGCTTTGGTGGTATTGGGGGTGAGTGCACTGCTGATAGGGGGATAGAACATTTTATTATATAGCCATTGTGTTTGGGGATAGAGAATTTTATTATATGGCCATTGTATGTTTGTGACAGAGGTGGGGGTTGGTTTGACGGATGGGCATAGTTCAACGGTTGCCTGTTTTCAAGAATCTTAAATAAAAAAAAAATTGGGGCTGTCAGGTTGTATAGTGTTGGTGGACTGCCTGTCAATCTGATACCCAGTAGTTGAACATGTTCGAAACCCTTTCTTGTTAACTTGTAGGTGGTACAGAAGAAATAACAGAAGAGAGTGAATCGTATAAACTACAGATGGAAAGCACCAAATAGCTTCTTTAAAATGTAGAGCTAATATTTTCTGGCCTGGTGCATTTAATTTCGTTACATTTTCACACAAAAAACTTCTGGTACCTTTTTAGATCTCATCCATGACCTACCCTAAAGATCAACTTAGTGTTATGTGTGATTTAGCAAGCAGGGATTCATAGGAGGATATCTGAGGATTTCAGAAATCCATGCTTTTTGGACACTTAATACTCTGCATGCTGGTAAATGCTAATGGATTAGCCTATGCTAATGAAAAGTTTTCCTTTTTTGAAAAGCATGACCAAAGCTAGCTTGCTATGTGTTTTTAATATCTGATGTTTTTGTTTTTCTCAGGTATCTTGCGGTACAGGGTGGATTTCCAGGGCATGGAGTACCAAGGAGAGGACGATGAGTTCTTTGATTTGGATGACTACTAGGTAGTCGGGGACTGATCTTGGGAGGAAAAAAAAAAAGCAAAGGAATGAATGAGGAAATGAGGAAATAAAAATGCCACCTCTCTTTTGCAGCAAGTGAGAGGAGTCGTCGAATTGACCATATATATGACAGATACACTCTCCAAATGTACCGGTTGCATACACAAACATGCACACACATTTCATACGCACACAAAACAAAAAAAAACTCAAAACAGGCCGAAGAGGAGTGTGATTTTCTTTCAGTCCAGAGGAAGAAAGTCCTTCCTGAATAAATCCCTGCCTTAGAGTGCTGGTTCCTTCCCCTAGTTGGATTGGACTTGACTCATTTTTGTTCTTTTTCTCCCTTCCATTTTGAATGAACACAACAGCAAGTTCCCAGTGCCCTCGCTGACCTCCCATATTGGTCTGAAGAAGAACTTTGGACTTGATCCTCACATATAGAAAAAATATTTCCCCTTGTCCCCTCCTCCTATCTTGTCTACTCTCCCTTCTCCCCTCTATGCTTTTTTTTTTTTTTTTTTTTGCATTTCATTTTTTTTACTGGTAACTGCTGCTGTTGTATTTTATGAGAGTTGAGGGATTTTTTTTACCTGGGTTTCTGTAGAGAAAGGGGGAAAAAGTATTAAATTTGAACTGCTGAAAACCATTGCTACCTCCTCATCTGCTGTAGTCTCAATCATATTAAGTTTTTCTTGTCTTTTTGGAGAGGCTTAACCCTTGACCATTTCTCCAAGAATCAAATGAATCTGACATTCTTGTAAGCAGTAATTGTGCATAACTGCTTTTAGCAGTATGTAATTTGCCTCACTGATATACCAGGGTCCCTAAAATCTCCCTAAAATGTAATATTTCTCTTCAGTTTTGTAGAAATTCCTTCTAAATAGGTTGTCGTTGCTTCCTCAATGTACAAATCAATGTGAATTTATCTGTATAGGTTGACTTCAGTTGGTCTCTAATGACCTGAATCCTGATGTCAAGAAGAGTGGTATTCCACCATGTGCTGTGGAGAGCCATGTATATGCAGGTTTTCTTTCCATCCCAGCACTACCCAAGCTGATTTCACTAATTAAAATACCTTTATCCAGACAAGGATAGACTAATTAGGAAAATCAGTTGGTATGGTGTTGGGTTGATGTATGACTCTGTGGCACATGGTTTAATACCACTGGTCAAGACTGTGCCTTTAATGAATTTGGTTGCTCATTTGGCTGGGGCATGATTCTCAAAACAAGTGCCTGTCTCCATTTGGCTCCCCATAGCACATGGTTGAACATCACCACTCTAGAAGGAATGTAAATATATAGCAACTTAACACAATGACAAACCCATCCAAAAGGTCTCGGTTCATCATTAAGCCACCAGAGGTTTCTTTTAATGCATCAGGGGAAAGAGGCAGTCTAGTAAATGGAAATACACCAAAAGGTAAGATTAAGGGTTTCTTTCTGTGATGTGCAAATAAACGGGGAGAGGACAGAAAGGCTCAGGAAGTACTTTATAATGGTCCTATCATGAATAATTAAATTGATACCTGCTACTCTAAGATACATTTAAAAATTAATATAGCATGATTTGAGGGAATAAAACTACAAGTTAGGAGTTTGCTGTGATGGACTGTTTTACTGCATACTTTTTATTATAACAGTTTGATTTACCCTTTTACTATAAAAATATTCCAATTGAAAGTATTTTAATCAATATTCCAAGCGCTATGTGAAGTATATAATGAGCGGATACATTGAATATTTCATTATCATTATACTTAAGCTTTGTGAAAGGGGTCCATTTGAGTACTAGTGGTGAGCGTTATCACAGTGCTATGTTTAAGAATCATGAGTTTTAGCATAGGAGCGCTGTCTTCCATTTAATGTACTATTTAGTCACGTTTTTATGTTGAACCATGTTAAACCCAAGGAGAATTTGTCTAATGGATGTTATAAGTTGAAAGTTGAAAAACCCGTCTCGATGTTTTAATCCTTGCCAGGAGTGCTAGTTATATTCTTAGAAGTATAGGAACGTTTGAATTAATGGTTAATTCAGAAATCGCATACACATTGCTGTGAACTCCCAACATGCTACATATTGAACACCCAACATCCTGCAGCATCACAGCAAAGCAATGCGGATGATTGATCCTGCCTTGGTGTATTCCTCTTCAGGATAGCAACAGCATCTTCATCCATTTGCCCTTTTGTTTGGGGGAGTCACCGGGGAAGCCTCGGTAGCACGGTAAGCCAATCAATAAAAAGCAAAGCCACAAAGGCCCGCCCCCTTTGACAGGACACATCCAATCTGGTACGTTTTTTATGATCTAGGCGTCTTTTCCCCCCTCCCACCTCTGTGACACTGCCCTGCTGAGCTGTGTGGCTGAGCGAAGTGAATGACGTCTCCGCATTTGTGGGCCGCCGACGCAGGGCTGGGTTTCCATTTTCAGAGCGAGTTTCGGGGGGGATCGTCAACATGGAGCCGGAGATGGAGGACAAAACGTTGGAATTAATGGTAAGGTTCGTCTGAATGTGGTATCCTGGGACTCTCGGTGTGTTTAAATCCCGGTCTAACATTAAAACGAGGCTCGACTCGATGGCAGGGAATTGGCTGAAGCGGCTTCACTAGAGGTGGGGGAGGAAGGGGGGGCAGAAATTAGAGGGAGGGCCTGAAATTATCGGTACGTTTTGATAATAATGGTGTGCAACCTAGGTTAACTGACGATGGGGACCTAATTGTCTATCGGTATTTAGTATTATATATCGGGTTCTTTTGGATAGAGCTGGTAACTATCCGGGTAAGCAGAAGGTTATTTGAGGAGTCGTCGCCCGAAGAAAGCCGAGGATTTTCGGGGCAGCGTTCACTGCGGTGACGCTGCGCCACTGGGACTGGGCCCTGTGCATTTTAGCCCGGCTAGCTAACATCGGCTAGTAGGCGACGAACCATGTAAATTTATGGGTATTTATCCATTTAATGTCAAGCCAATGTTTATTTTTCTTGTGATTCGTGGACAAATTGGGTAGTTTTGTCGCGTCTAAGAACGAAGCTAACATTTTCTGTTCCGCTTGTCTGGTTTATATTTTTGAAACTGCGTAGAAGGAAGTGTTGCCATTTCATCTATATAGCACGATTGTTGAGGTAGCAGTTAGCTTAACTGCTAACAAGCTAAAATAGTAAAGCTACATTTGACAGCTATGGTCCGAACCAAAACATCAAAGTCGCCAGAATTCTTTGTAGTTTCTTTGCGTCACAAAACATTTACTGCTACTTTACAATTCGTCCCCCCCTTTATAGCCACTTCACGTTGGCCGTCTGTTACATATCTATTTAACAATATTAGTAGCTAGTTGCTACTTAGCCAGTGGAAGCTAACGTTAGTTTACTAGTAGCCAATAGGGGTCAAACTGATTTGTAATGGGACCGTGGGTTGCATTATTTTGCACATAAGCTAACTTGTCCTTTTCGCTGTCCATTCGGTAGAAGTGGAATATCGACCAAAGCCGGACGGTCAAGCAGGCTTCACTAACTCCAAGGAAGCACAACAGTTAATAGCATTTATGCTAAAGTTCCCAACCAAAGTGTTAAACGTTTGGTTTAAACTTTTCATTTAAATCTGTATGTTTAGTGCTAGCGAATAGGACAATCATAGGTAATTTAGCTGCTAATTTTGGTCTAGCAAGATAATTCAGGACAGCAAAAACACTGGCCTCTGCTTCATCATATTTTTGTTCTGGACCCTTTTCACATGTTGACACAGGTTCTATTAAGTCATGGCCAAAAGTTCGACATTAATGGAGAGGGGGGACTTACCCAGCTATTTGTCCATTTCATATTTCCCTGCGCTATTTTGTGTTTTGAATTTATTTTAATGGCTATAGTAATGTTTGAATTGTAAAATAAAATGGCAATAAAGGAGTTGTGATCCCCCTTCCCCCAAATATAAATTATGGTATTGGATCTAAAATAGGCCCCTTTTTGATTCCCCATTGGTTATTAGCACATGTTCGGATTCAAATATAACATTTTAATTATTAGTCTTTGAAGTTTAAATGGTTTGAATGTGGCTTAGTTGTCTTGTAAGTTAATTACTTAGTCTTGGGCTTTTCATAGTAGTGCACCACATTATTTTAACAGGCCAAGTATTTCATTTCAGTTTTTCAGGGGCAACAATTTCAAGGCTTACACCTTTTATTTCATCTGGGTTTGTCTGTGTGTTTTCTGTCCCAGTGTTTAGTCACTAACCACTCATTAGAGTGGGGATGGCAGAACAGTGGGTGGGGTATCTGTCAAAGCAAATGACATTAATTGACAACTGCTCCCATTGCCCCTCCCTCTCCTCTACCTATCCCCACCCAACTTCATGTCTAAAAATGCTTCTGTGTGTATGTTTGTGTATCAGTCTAAATCTTGTGTGTGAAGGAGTGTGTGTTCCTGCGCTCACTGTGCCAATGTGTGTGTAGCTCTAATACTGGTTTTTCCCCCTCACTACCCCCACCTCCCCCTTCTTTCCTCACCCTTGATGGTTGCACACTCCCCTCCACTCAATTTTAATCTCCACTCCCCATCATTTTTTTTCATCTGGATTCTCTTGATCTTGGTTCCACACTTCACCGATCTTGTTCCTCCCCACCACATCCTTCCATCTATCCGCTCATCTCTGTTTCCCTCCTCCATCTCATCATCGATTTCCCTCCTGCCCCTCCCACTTTCCCTCACCTCCCATCTCTGGTCTCTCGCTCTGTCCTTCCTCCCTCATCCTTCTCCACCTTGTTCTCCTCCTCGTCTCCCTCCCTCCCTCTCTCTCTTTCACACAGTGCTCTGTGCCTCGCTCTCTCTGGCTGGGCTGCTCCTCGGTGGCTGAGAGTTTGTGTGCACTCAGGTGCCTGCAGAGCATCCCCTCCACCCGGGCTCACAACCAGGTTCTGCCTCTCTCCTCTTAATTCTGCTGCCCTTCCCTACCTCCTCCCCATCCCCTCTCCTCTCCCTACACCTTTCATCGTCTCCCACTCCTCACACCAGTTTGGTGCAGACAGCAACCACCCCCAACCTACCCTTCTACCTCCTCTCACCTTCTGTTGCCCTTTTTTCTTTCCATTAAAAGCACATGGCTCCCTGGTACTTCTCTGGTGCCTCCCAAGGCCCTCTTGGCTTCTGTAACAGAATCTTGGCACTGTCAACTTTTTTTTTTCCCAGGACTTTGCAAAATTCAATTTTTTATTTTTATTCATAATTTGAATTGGGTATTTCAAAGCAAAAACCTTGACTACAGTGTTTTATCTGATGTTGGCTGGAGATATTATGGTATTATACTTAATATTGGAGTGACTCCACAGTGGGCTAGGGTAAGGAGTGTCAGGAGTAGGGGATACCAGAGAACAGCCCCCTGTTGCGGAGCAACGCTTTTATTTTTCTTTTATTTCCTTCTACCTGGAGGTGTGAGGGCTGAGGTGGGGGGTCTCCTTAAAGCTCTGAGAGGCTACATGCTTGCCTGCCTGCCTGCCTTCCTGCCTGACCTTACCCGGTCTGTGTGTCTATCTGTCTCTGCTATGCATGATTACCACCATCAGCAAGCTCATTCTGCCTGCTTCTCCTATCTGCCCCAGTCTTGATAACTGACCTTGTGTCCATTTGTCAGTGTGGCTGTGTTACGACCATCACTGTCGATTTTATTAGTTCTGGTCAATTTGTCTTGGTCAGTGGTATTCAGTCACATGCCATGGATAGCCATGTGTATTTAAATTCTTTGAAACCCAACACTTCACCATTAGATTTCATTAATTAGCACTTCTTCAGTGAGATGGAGGAGGATTAATAAGTGAAATCAGTTGATGTAGTGTTGAGTTTGAAAGAATTTAAATACACATGGCTCTTCATGGCACATGATTGGATACCATTGCACTAGGTTTTGTTGGCCAATGGCAACTCTGTCCTCTGCAGAATCACAGAGACGGGCTAGTAGATTAAATAGACAGACAGATATCTGTTCTACCAGTTTCACCTGCAAAGCCATTTTCGAACACTCACCTTGGCACACTCATCTCCTACACATTCTCACAGATAGGTGATATTGTTGACCCTCCCCCAGATGAAGACCTTGTCTGATCTATGTAAATCAGTGGTGAGACACAACAGTGACCACTATTAGGATAACTGCCCACAATCGGTGTCCAAAATGTCAAAAGGATTGCAGTTGTCTATGAATCATGCTTTAGTTATGTTTTGATGTGTCAGTGGTGGAGCCATCCTGTGAAGTTGTTGGGCTGTCTCTGTAGTTTTCATGAGATGATGTAGTCGGGTGTTAAAGGGCTATTCCACCGTCAAACATGTTGGCCTAAAAAAACAGCTTCTTGAGTAGACCTTAAACATCAGTGGTCCTTGGTATCTTTATTCAGCAGCTGGACACATGTTGTGTCCATATACGTGACCATGCTGCTGTAAGAGAAAACTTTATTTCTGAGCTTTCCCAAATAAACGCATTTGTGATATTTTTATCAGTACCCAATGCAGGGGATCTTGCTGTCTTGACTGTTCGTGGGCATGCACAGAGAAACTAAGGTTGTACCAAAGGAAACTATATTTTCAGTGGTATTTGGTAATATGATTCCAGTTGGCAATATGTGAAATCTTGATGGAGTCATCAGTGTGCAACTAAGTGGTCTGCTTATACAACCTGGTCGTTGCTGTAACCCCCCTTTTACCCCAAAGGATGATAATTGATTAAGGTCATTCTTGGTTGTTTGCAGTTCAGGACTTGGGTCATGTTCAGTTTTAATTTGTGCTGCTATGAACTGGTGAAATCTTGCTACTGTCAACATGTGTCTGCCTCTGCTCTCCCCTGTATGTGCTGGAAGGGCACTGTTTGATTCTCGTTTCATTAGTGTTGTCTGAGCTTCTGCCAGTGACATACCCAAGATGCTGCAGTTTAATTTCCTGTCCAGACTACTTAGCCCACATCAGACAAGCAAGCAGATAGATTCCTTTTGTCTCAGCAGTCCTCCTAACTCTGTACATGCACGCATGCATCGATGTGTTTACGTACGTGTGCCCACATTCATGTGGCAGCGTGTGTGTGTGCAAGCCCCAGAAGTCATCTTGGCTACCCTTTCTTTGGCTGTGTTTGCGGCACTCAATGTATCCTGCTATTCGCACTGCTACCCTGGCTTTCTCAGTGCCTTTGACAGACAGATGCATACAGTGTAGAAACAACAAACAAAACACTACAACTTATCCACTACTCTATTTGTCTTTCCTCTCCAGAACACGTCAGGGATGGAGTCACAGAACCTTGTAGATGACCTGTCGCCAAAGAAGAACACAGTTCTCAAGGTGTGTGTGTGTGTTATGTTCACCTTACAGCAAGAAGGTCCTGGGTTCAAGCCCCGGGGTAGTCCAACCTTGGGGATCGTCCCGGGTCGTCCTGCGTGTGGAGTTTGCATGTTCTCCCCGTGTCTACGTGGGTTTCCTCCAGGGGCTCCAGTTTCCTCCCACAGTCCAAAGACATGTAGGTCAGGTGACCCGACCATACTAAATTGTCCCTAGGTGTGTGTGTGTGTGTGTGTGTGTGTGTGTGTGTGTGTGTGTGTGTGTGAGAGAGAGAGAGAGCCCTCTGTGATGGCCTGGTGGCCTGTCTAGAGTGTCTCCCTGCCTGCTGCCCAATGACTTTTGGGATAGGCTCCAGCATCCCCGCGACCCTGAGAGCGGGATAAGCAGTTCGGATAATGGATGGCTGGGTGGATTAAACCTATTTAAAATTTTGTTTTCAGATATACCTGTCAGCATTTAGTATGGTCTTCAATAAACGATTAGTGGATTAATCGATTAGTAAGTTAACAGAACACTATTTGATTTACAATTTTGGTAATTGATTAATCGTTTTAGACACCTATCAAATAAAATTGTCAAATATTTGCTGTTTATGGCTAAGACTTGCTTGCTTGCCTTTCTCTGATCCATGTCATAATAAAATGAATACTTCAGGAGTTTTTCTGGCTGCTAGTCAGACAGTAAAGATACCTCTTTGGGCTCAGGAAACTTGTAATGGCCATTTGTCATCATTTTTTATATTTTAGAGACTAATCAGTTAATCAAAAAAATATTTGATAGAGCAATCAATAATGAAAATAATCGGCAGTTGCAGCCCTAGTCTTCAGTATGGTTTGAATTCCACCTGTGGCCTGTATGTGTCATTATTAAACAGAACGTTGGTTTACTTCTGGGGAAACCGGGGCATTATAAACCTACTATTTAATGCAAACTTCTGAAATGTACTTGTGAGAGAGTGGGATGTGCAACCAATATATCTGTCCTGAGTTAATTAGACCAACTCAGGACAGCTGCTCCATACCCCAATCTGCTATAATACTGTATCCCACTGTTTATAATGGACCTTACTGGCCAAAGTGCTAATCCACTACTTAATAGTAAAACAAAAACACATAAACAAAAACTGAAAATTAATTAAAAGAACACTAAAACACTATATGATATAAAAGCTCAGTATTTTTTTGCATGTCTTCACATTTCAGTTCAGTTTTCTTCAGAAAGTTTTTTTTTTAATAGAGGGTAAATATCCACTGTTATAAAAAATGAGGCTAGCAACAGGGAACTTGATGCATCAATGTCCGTAGACTATTAGAATGTGTGATTAGCGCCAGTTTGTCAGACATTTGCGTACACTAACAGGTTGGCCAAGTAACATATCACGTTTGCCTCCCTTTTCAGTACGTGCTTGAATGGCCAGGACAACTCGAGTTAGCTCTGTTAAATTATGACCACGCCCTGCTTCATAGGTGCAGTGACTAATTGCTTGCTTCAAGTACACACACCTTTCAATGTTTGTTTTTTTTTAACTTCATGGACTGGAAATCATAGGTTTGAATGCCAGTACCAATGATGTGTATAAGACATTTATACCTAGGCAGGCCATCTAGATATATTCGGTACACACTATCCCATCTTCAATAACTCATGGATTAGCCATTTTAGGTCATTTTTAACAGGGCTTTCAAAGGTTTTTAAAAAATTTAAAAAATAATTAAGTATTCAATATGAATGGAAAACCTTATTGTGCTTGTTTTCATATCCAATTATACATAACAGACAGTCATTTAAAGCCATAAACAAGTGTTTTATTATGACATCGAGGTCCAAAGGAGTCCAGACTTCAGTTTCATTTGTGTCTTTAACTGTTATTTGGAATGAAAATTATTTCAAAATTAATTTCAGCAAAATAAATTTTGACACACCCCGCTTGAGATCAGTTGCAGGGTTAGAACTGTCCCTTTCTATCAATACGTTACAGTTCAAGGACATAACAGCATTGCAACCTTTTCTGTGGTAGGTTTTTGTCAGTCGGTCCATTGTTCTGAGGCTGTTCCAAGGCCTGATGGAGTGACTTTCCAAGAAGTGTCAAAACTAAGGTTAACTTGACAGTTTGGTCAGAGGTTTTTATTTGTGATTCTATTTTGTATTATCTGACATGAGAGGAACTGTCATTATGTAACAGAATGCCTCACAGATATCTTGTTTTGAATACAATTTTTGATTGGCTAGACTTTCCTAAATCTGTATATAACCTTCCATATTATCTCTGGTATTAACACAACACCAGAGTAGCATCTTAAACATTTATAGCTGCTTTACAGATGAGATGGCAATAGAAAAGCAGGTTTTTACAAATGTATTTTGAATTAGCAGTATTCTTTGTAATGAATTCAATTGTCAAAGTTTATATCTGTTACAGTGCAACATCCATAATAAACCACTTTGGTTCCATGAATTTGACCTCGTTCAAACCTGTAAATCATTGAGAACTGTTTCAGTCTGATGTGTGTAGACTTTTGGACATGGTTGTTAAATGTGTAGTTTTATTCCTACTCTTTTCAGCTAAGTAACGGCCCAGTGACGGGGTCCCGTAAGCGTCCATCTGAGGGCAACTATGAAAAGGAAAAGGAGCACTGCATTGCCCTCTTTGATCAGTGGTCTGAAGCTGACCAGGTAGAGTTTGTGGAGCACCTGATATCTCGCATGTGCCACTACCAGCACGGCCACATCAACTCCTACCTCAAACCCATGCTGCAGAGGGACTTCATCACAGCGCTACCAGGTACAGAAACTGATGCAGATACTGGCATAAACAACTCGCTCACAGTAAGTTGGTCTATCAGTCAAATCTGTGCTCCTAACCAACTGTGCTGTTTGTGGTTTTACACAAACACACACAACACACACACACACACAGACACACCCACACTATTCCCCAGTCAGAACACACACACACACACACACACACACACACACACACACACACACACACACTATTCCCCAGTCAGAAAGTAGTCGATTTTTCAGCATGCACACACTCATCTCCCTTTCTCCAACACCCTCAGCCCAGGGCCTGGACCACATAGCAGAGAACATCCTGTCCTTCCTGGATGCGCGCTCGCTCTGTTCAGCAGAGCTTGTGTGTAAGGAGTGGCAGAGGGTCATCTCCGAGGGAATGCTGTGGAAGAAGCTCATTGAGCGCATGGTCCGTACCGACCCACTCTGGAAGGGCCTGTCTGAGAGACACCAGTGGTGAGAACACAGAGACAAACATACATACACACACAGTGAGAGGCTGCCCTGTCAACGGGTACTATATCAAGCTCTCTGGTGTGCAGAATGAACTATCTCTTGTTTCAGGACATTGTTGAAGTTTTGTTTCCTGTGCTTTTACATGTGGTTTTATTGCACTTTGAAGGAACATTATCCAACAGTAGAGAATTATCATAATGTATTATAATTCTTCATTAATATGTAGTTTTAAATATAATGTTAGTAAACCAGATTTTAGAATTTCAAAATATATTCTAATTCCGGATGTAAGCCTCCACATTGTCTTGAGTGGTGACAGTGTCGGAGCAAGTTTCTTACATTTATTGGTAGGGATGGGTACCGAAACCCCAGTATTAAATGGGTACTGGTGCTAAATTATTAAAGTCCACAGTATTGATAAGCTCCGACGTTAACGGTTCTGCTGTCAGTATTGGAGATATAAAAAAAAGTCATTTATCTAGGCTACATAAATGTTATCTTTCACCTTTTATCTCAGCAACTCAGTTTCTAATTTGCAATAAGATTAAGACATTTGTCTGATGCATTTTCGCAGGCAAGAAGAGAGATCTCTCTCAAAGGCCGAGGGGCGGGGCCAGCTCTCTGCCTCTCTCCAATGTGCGCATGCACACACAGACCCACTGAGCCTGTTCTTGTGTTTTCTCAAAAGAAATAACAAAAAGAACCGATAAGAGTACCGTTAAAGTACTGGATCGATGAGCAGTATCAGTAAGAGTAGTAGTACTGTTATAATCGTAACGATACCCATCCCTATTTATTGGTTGTGCTTGTCTCCTTCCCTCCATTCGTCACCCTGAAGGGAGAAGTACCTGTTCAAGAATCGCACTACAGAAATCCCACCCAACTCCTACTATCACTCTCTTTATCCGAAGATTATTCAAGACATAGAGGTAAGAGACAACAGCCACGTATAACCTTGTAGGAAACGCATGCATTCCATTTTGAAATACAGTTTAAAGCTTATAATTGTCTTATGTTGATTAAAATGTGATAGTGACTAGTAGTTATGTGGTCTCAAGTTTTTGCTTTTGCTGATTTAAATGTTATTTGCTCTTTTTATGAAGTTAATACTAAAAAGGAATTTAAATATTCAACAGCAAACTGGATCCTAGCCCCTGTTGCCCCAAATGAAATCACAAAGCAAATCATTGGCTTCTCTTTAGAACAGTTTTATTCATTGTCATTTACATGAAAATATTTCACTTTGTTCTTTTTTATTATAATTTCAACTTGAGTAGATGTCTCACCGGTAAACCTCATTAAATATCAACAAACTTAATTTAAACTTATAATTAGCTAAAAAAGTTGTCTGTGTTTGGATGCCCTATCTCTGTCATTGAGGCCGCTCTGCAGATGTCTTGCAGTTTAGACATGGCTTGATTACACCTTATTTATAAAGAGGAGTTGGTAGTTGTAGTATAGAACACTACTAAAAACCCATCTTTTCAGGCAAGCCTTTTTTTATAAATCCCACCCCTGCCTTCTGTTGGGTTTCGTTTTTAGCTTGGTCTGTTACTCCCTATGCCTTGTCTTATATTCATCCAATATATTTTATGTCTTTATTTGTGTTTTGTGTATTGAGTGTAAAGCACTTTGTAACTGTTTGTTTTTAAAAGTGCTATATACAAAAAAATTTGCTTGCTTACTATTCTCATCGCTCATGCTCCCATTACCGTTTTCCACCTCATTAGACTGAACATTTATTTTTCTCCTCGCTAATAACGTACACACACTTGTGTCTTCTGTCAGCTCATCTCTGGTTCCCTCCCTCTGTATTCCTCTCATTGTCTGTTTTTCTCCCTCCTCTTCCAGACTATTGAGGCTAACTGGCGGTGTGGTAGGCACAACCTTCAGAGGATCCAGTGTCGCTCAGAGAACAGTAAAGGTGTCTACTGCCTCCAGTATGATGATGACAAGATCATCAGCGGCCTTAGAGACAATTCCATCAAGGTACTGGTGTGTGTGTGTGTGTGTGTGTGTGTGTGTGTGTGTGTGTGTGTGTGTGTGTGTGTGTGTGTGTGTGTGTGTGTGTGTGTGTGTGTGTGTGGTCATATGAAAGTTAAGGCCTTTGATCCTCTGTTTGAGATGGAATGTTCCCCTCCCCCAGCTGTATGTTTCACCTGTTACTACCTTGTTACTATCCCATTGTTATTACTGTCTGTGGCGCTGGGGTAAAATCTGTAGACAGTCTGAATGAACATGGGTGAATTATGGGATAAAAGGACTTGTCTCTGGACTTGCTGTGTGTTCCACTCATTTGTCTGGCCTGGGAGGAGAGGAAGAGGGGAGTAGAGGATTTGTCTTTTTTTTTATCTGTAGGAGGCTGACACACATCAAGGGAGGAGGAAGAGGGGCTAAGCTAATATGCATGTGTGCACGCATACATGCAGAATACAGTGCTCAGCACAGCGGAAATGGGGCACGAACATGCAAGTCATTCTTAGCATGACCTAAATCTGCTACCTTTTCAGAGACATTGTCTTGCAAGGTTTTTTTTAATTTTTTTTAAATTTTTTTTTGGGGGGGGGGGATCTGTCTCCGCTTTCTTTGCCAACTTTCCTATCTTCTTCCGTCTCACTGCTCCTCTCTGCCTCCCTTCATACAGATCTGGGATAAGCAGTCTCTGGAGTGTCTGAAAATACTGACCGGTCACACAGGCTCAGTGTTGTGTCTGCAGTATGATGAGAGGGTCATCGTAACCGGCTCCTCTGACTCAACTGTCAGGTATGATGCAAAGCACCTCTCTCGGAGTCGGCACACACTGTGCTATGTTGCGTTAATGCATCCATGTAAGGGTATATAGAAAGGTTATGAGCTTCATATTGAAGAAACATTTTGTAGAGATTTAATTACGCAAGGCCCACTTATGGTTTGAGTGGTTACTGAACATACCAGCAAGTATGGTAATGAGAACAGTACCAAGAGGTTATAATTTGCTTGCAGTGTTGGAGAAAATTCTTGAGCCACTTTTGCCAATTTACTCAGAGGGGTGAAGATTTAAGTGTTCCATTATGACGTTGTTTTGCTTGGTTAGCAAAATAAAGTTTAGATATATTTTAAAGTTTTGAAAAGCCAAAATTCAGAATACTTTGCTCAATCCTCTATCGTCTACTTTCTACTAAAATGTAACTGATATTTGCTTAACTGTGGGAAACATCGGTTTCAACATGTCACCAAAGGCAAATTAATAACAGCAGCATCTTGAAGCCATTCATGCTGCATTACTTGTGATGTAGAGGGATTGAATCTCTCTCATCACCTTTGTTGTCGCATGTCACTCCTTCACAACAACTCATTTGTCTCAGTGCATTGTAGGTGGTCTATCAAATCAGGAATGTATTGAGAAAATCTTGAAAAAAAAAACCTTGGGCTTTTGGCAACAAGTCTCTTTCAAGTGCTGTGGCTTCCGATACCAAAAGGAGCACATCCCTGTAATTCTAACTCCCATGCAAAAAAGGACACTTTTGAGTTGAACTGGGTAGGGGCTCATTGCAAACAATAAAAAAATGGCATGTAGATGTAAGTACTGGCAAACGACTTCTTAATTGGCCTCCATGTTATTGATGGAGAAATCCTAAAATGCTGTGAAGAAGTTTTTTTTCTTATAGATTTTAACTTTCTTTGCTGTCCTGTGCTTGGAATAGTTGGCGACAGGGCTTGAGACTAACAGCACCCTGGGGACAATAGAAAATGTGTTTGGGACGAACATATATCTTCCCCAGGACACTTCCAGGGCAAAAGGGATTTAATATATAATTATTTATGGATTTATTTTAAACTATCGTTTTAACAAATGACAAACTGAACCGAGTACTGACTACAACAGAGCGCGTCTTCTCATGCTGTTACTGTAGTTACTATCACTGGCTGGCTACTTAGCGTGAGACCTGAAATACACCTGCGTTACTAGTACATATACAGTGCATCCGGAAAGTATTCACACCCCTTCACTTTCCCCACATTTTGTTATGTTACAGCCTTATTCCAAAATGGATTAAATTCCTTTTTTTTTCTCATCAATCTACATTCAATACCCCATAATGACAAAGTGAAAAAGGTTTGGTAGAGATTTTTGCAAATTTATTAAAAATAAAAAAACTGAAATATTGCATTTACATAAGTATTCGCACCCTTGGCAGTGATTACAGCCTCAAGTCTTCTTGGGTATGAAGCTACAAGCTTGGCACACCTATATTTGGGGTATTTCTCCCATTCTTCTCTGCAGATCCTCTCGAGCTCTGTGAGGTTAGATGGGGAGCGTCGCTGCACAGCTATTTTCAGGTCTTTGCAGAGATGTTAAATGGGGTTCAAGTCTGGGCTCTGGCTGGGCCACTCAAGGACATTCACAGACTTGTCCCAAAGCCACTCCTTCGTTGTCTTGGCTGTGTTCTTAGGGTCGTTTTCGTGTTGAAAGGTAAACCTTCGCCCCAATCTGAGGTCCTTAGCGCTCTGGAACAGGTTTTCATCAAGGATCTCTCTGTACTTTGCTCCATTCATCTTTCCCCTCGATCCTGACTAGTCCCCCAGTTCCTGCCGCTGAAAAACATCCCCGGACAGCATGATGCTGCCACCACCATGCTTCACTGTAGGGATGGTATTAGCAAGGTGATGAGAGGTGCCTGGTTTCCTCCAGACGTGACGTTTGGCATTCAGGCCAAAGAGTTCAATCTTGGTTTCATCAGACCAGAGAATCTTGTTTCTCATGGTCTGAGAGTCCTTTAGGTGCTTTCTGGCAAACTCCAAGCGGGCTGTCATGTGCCTTTTACTGAGCAGAGGCTTCCGTCTGGCCACTCTACCATAAAGGCCTGATTGGTGGAGTGCTGCAGAGATGGTTGTCCTTCTGGAAGGTTCTCCCATCTCCACAGAGGAATGCTGGAGCTCTGTCAGAGTGACCATTGGGTTCTTGGTCACCTCCCTGACCAAGGCCCTTCTCCCCCGATTGCTCAGTTTGGCTGGGCGGCCAGCTCTAGGAAGAGTCCTGGTGGATCCAAACTTCTTCCGTTTGCGAATGATGGAGACCATTGTGCTCTTTGGGACCTTCAAAGCTGTAGTAATTTTTTTGTACATTTCCCCAGATCTGTGCCTTGATACAATCCTGTCTCGGAGGTCCACAGACAATTTCTTTGACTTCATGGCTTGGTTTCTGCTCTGACATGCACTGTCAACAGTGGGACCTTATATAGACAGGTGTGTGCCTTTCCAAATCATGTCCAATCAATTGAATTTACTACAGGTGGACTCCAATCAAGATGTAGAAACATCTCAAGGATGATCAGTGGGAACAGGATGAACCTGAGCTCAGTTTTGAGTGTCATAGCAAAGGGTGTGAATACTTCGGTACATGCAATATTTCAGTTTTTTATTTTTAATAAATTTTCAAAAATGTCTACAAAACCTTTTTCACTTTTTCATTATGGGGTATTGTGTGTAGATTGATGAGGAAAAAAAAGGAATTTAATCCATTTTGGAATAAGGCTGTAACATAACAAAATGTGGGGAAAGTGAAGGGTGTGAATACTTTCCGGATGTACTGTATCCCCTCAGCCACAAATGACTTAATGGCAGGACCTCACATGTGTTGCACTGGTTAAACAAATCACAGATTGAGCACCAAGAGGGCACTGCATTGCCTTAATCGAACCCAATTAGGCCTACAAACCCCGAGTCTAAGGTAAAGACAAATTTAAATAGATGTATTTTTTTTTTGCCATTGGATTGAAAGTCTAGCCAGCTGCTTACTACTAGCTAGCTAACTTTAGTCAGGCACTCTGATTAATAGCGGATGGGTCACAGATGATGGAGATAATGCATTGTTAATGAGGAAAATATTAATTACATTCTCTAAAATATGAGCATAGCAGAGATGTGGTGTGCTGCTGCTCCGCAGCTTGTTGTCCACACACACACGCACACACACACACACACACACACACACACACTGTTAATTTCACTCTCCGATGTTAAGAGAAGCTCTGTGCTCGGAGAGTTAAGATTTCTCTCCTGTCATCTAGAGCAGGTGGTATCCTGGACTCAGTGAGGGAAACGCATGGATATGTAGGCTAATAGTTCAATTTCTTATAGTGTGTCTTTTTTTCTATAGTGCTAGCAATAATGATAATAATATGCCATAATGATTCTTATGAAATCTTTCCACCTTGGAGCCTTTTGACCAAATCAAATAAATGTATTTTCTACCTCCCTATAGAAACAAGGAAGCTCTGGCTATGAAGCAAAATGCAAAAAACGAAAGAAAAAAAAATCTTCCTGAATGGAATTTTATCATGATGTATTTAAATGTTCTTGTAAAATGTTGTTTTTGGTGAGAAACTTGAATAAACAGCTGTTTGAAGGAGAAATTTGTTAATGTTTTCACAGCAATATAAAATAGATATTAGAGAGTGAATTATGTTTATCTTCGTCACACTAATTCTACACACCTTATACATAATTAAAACTACTAACAACAACATTTTTTTAATCAAAGCAATTATTTAAAAAATAAAAGAATTCCTATTCATTGAATAGTGTGTGTTTTATGCAAACAACCACTATAGATGACAATTAAAACTGTAAAAAGACAACATTTAGAATTTGGGACAGTTTCACTGACTTTAGGATGGTTGAAATTACTTTTTGGGACGGTTCCGGGACAGTTGTGGAAAAAAGTTAGGCTGGAGCCCTGGTGGATGAGATAATGTGGCTCAGGTTTTATTTAATACCTCAGGTTTTTTTTTTCCATTTTGCAAGTCATTATTTTTCACAAACTCACCTTTTATTCAAATAGTGCTACCTTTTTTTTTTCTTCCAAGCTCGTCTCAAATGTTTCAGAATTTGATCTCAACATGAGAGATGACTAAGTTGTGTATGTGAACTTAAAACTGTAAAGAGAGGATGAATTTTTTTTTCTAAAAATGTCAGGTCATATGAAAGGGGGAAAAAAACCTCACAACTGTAACTGTTTTTCTTGCATATGGTACACAAAATGTGTTTCTCAGTTCATCCAATTATTAGGAAATGTTTTTTTTGTTGAAGAATAGTTTGACCCTTACTTCACAAAGCAGGCTGTTGTTTGAAATGGGATTAAGACAGACGTGATGGAAAAGTTTTTGTGTAACACCTCAAAGTACAACTCGCTGGTCTGTCCAAGAGGAGGCATCCACTGTCCACAAGATTTTTGAACCTAGATTCCCTCCTCAGAAATGCAAGGGTGACCACTCTTTGAATTGAATGTTAATTTTTCAAACTCCTTTGAGTAGGTAAATATGATTTGGTCTCCTCCTTCCATAGCTTCTAAACCTATCATACAACTTGTCTTTTGTTCCCAAATCATAATACTAATAATAATAATAATAATTTTATTTATATAGCACCTTTCGACAACAATGTTACAAAGTGCTTCACAAAAATAAATAAATATACAGATAAAACCAGACAAGGCAGGAATAAGAGTAAGATCAAATAAGAGTAAAATTAAAAACGGTAAAAATAAAAACAAATATCAAACATTTGTAAAAGCTTTCATAAAAAGAAAAGTTTTAAGACGAGATTTAAAAGAAGCTTAAGACTTAGTTCGTCTTAGCTCAGCAGGAAGAGCGTTCCATAGTGTGGGGGCTCTAACAGCAAAAGCCCGATCACCCTTTGTAACCAACCGAGACCTGGGAATAACTAGCAGGGCTCCATCTGCAGACCTTAATGGTCGAGGGGGGACATACCAAGTCAATAAATCACAAATGTATAAAGCAGCAATACCATTTAAAGCCTTAAAAGTGAGCAGTAAAATTTTAAAATCGATTCGAAATATAACAGGGAGCCAGTGTAGGGAGGCAAGCACAGGAGTGATATGGTCATGCCTCCTTGTTCCTGTAATGAGCCGAGCAGCGGCATTTTGTACCAACTTCAGACGGTGGAGTGAGCCCTTGCTGATACCAGAATAAAGTGCATTACAGTAGTCAAGTCGAGAAAAGATAAAAGCGTGTACAACTTTTTGCAAATCGACAATTGATAAAAATGATCCATTATAAACTTAGGAACACAATACAAGATGTATTGTGTTCATAAGTCATCCGCACTTTTCTGTTTTTATCACATTTTAGATATAAAGTTTACAAATGAATTGTTAAAGCTACTGTAGGTTACTTTGCAGAAGTGAGCAATTTTGATGCCCCCCCCATCCACTCCTCCCATGCTCTGCTTCTTCCTCTCTCTGGTAATCCCTCCCTCCATTTGCTCATTGTGACTAGCTACATTTGTATGGGTGCTGATAGTCTATGGATGTAAAAAAAACCCCAAAACAATAAACAATGTCAGTGAATTCAAACATTGATGTTGGGAAATACCGTTTTATTGTGTTATTACACTGATGAGCCATACCATTATGACCACCTGCCCAATATGCTGTTGGTCCTCCGTGTGCCGCCAAATAGTGCTGACCTGCCGAGGCATGGACTACAAGGCCCCTGAAGGTGTCTTGTGGTATCTGGCACCAAAACATAAGCAGCAGATCCTTCAAGTCCTATAAGTTGCGAGGTGGAGCCACTTTGGATCGGACTTGATGGTCCAGCACATCCCACAGATGCTCAGTTGGATTGAGATCTGGAGAATTTGGTGGCCAGGGTAACACCTTGAACATTTCATCATGTTCCTCAAACCATTCCAGAAAAATGTGTGTGGTGTGGCAGGGCATATTATCCTGCTGAAAGAGACCAATGCCAACAGGGAATACCATTGCCATGAAGAGGTGTACCTGGTCTGCAGTGATGTTTAGGTAGGTGGCACATGTCAAATTGACATCCACCTGAATGGCAAGACCCAGGGTTTCCCAGCCGAACATTGCCCAGAGCATCACACTACCTCCACTGGCTTGTAGTTGCTCCATAGTGCATCCTGGTGGTATCACTTCCCCAGGTAAATGGCACACACATACACAGCCATCCACGTGATCTAAAAGAAAACTGGAACCATCAGACCAGGTGATCATCTTCCACTGCTCCCAAGGTCCAGTTCTGATGCTATTGTGCCCATTGTAGGTGCTTTCGTCAGTGGACAGGGTTAATTGTGGGTACTCTGGTCTGTGGCTATGCAACCCCATACGCAGGGTACAATGCACTGTGTTGTGACACATTCCTCCCGTAACCATCATTAAAATTTTCTGTGACTTGTGCCACAGTAGACTTTCTGTCAGTTCAGACCAGATGGGATGGCCTTCATTGCCATCTTGCATCGATGAGCCTTGGGCACCCAACACCCTGTCGCCGGTTTGTGGTTTGTCCCTCAACGGACAACTGTTGGTACGTACTTACCACTGCTGACCATGAGAATCCCACAAGCCTTGCCGTTTCAGAGATGCTCTGATTTAGTCGTCTGGCTGTAACAATTTGGCCCTTGTCAAAGTCACTCAGGTCTTTACTCCTGCCCATTTCTCCTGCATCCAACATGTTGACTATGAGAACTGATTGTTTGCTTACCATCTAATCTACCCAGACCTTGATATGTGCCATTGTTTGGAGATGATCAACATCATTCGATTCACCTGTGTGTGGTTTAAATGTTTATCTAATCCGTGTATAAAGATGGCAATTTCCAAAGTATCGCCGGCACCTTGTGTGACGACTTCTGTTCAATATCCATATTAATGCCACTTAGACAGTAAAATGTATCGCAGTTGTTAATCTATGTATGTAAAAAAATATAATTTGTTTCCGTGACTCTCTTTGAATCTCTTGGCTTCTCCATTGTTGCTGTAAAGCATTGTTTTGCTTAGAGGTGAAGTATTTTTAAGGATGGTCACTTCCAAAGCACTAGGCTACCCTGCGTGTGAACACGACATGATTGGTATTGAGTTAGGGGCACTCCTTAATGGGGAGTGGTTGTTTATTTAGGACCGAATGAATATTTTCAAATCAGAATTCACCCCCAGCAGCAGTTAGAGTGACAGGATTTTTTCACACTATATTTACTGGATTGATACCTGTCATAATGGGTATAATGACTAAAAGTCGCAGCTTTTTACTCTTCTCTCTGGTCATGTAACTGCATTTCAATTAAGGCCACTAGATGGCACTGTTTAATCTTGTGACTCAATGGGGCAACGTTCATGAGCTATTTTTAGCCCTTCCCCAGTGGAAGTGGAAGCTTCGCAACAAACGGAAGTCAGACATCGGGATGCACTAGACTACATTAGAAGTAAGCAGTTTGTTGTAATTGTTTTTGCGTAATTTAATATTATCGGATATATGGCTGCATATACGTGAGTTGGTGTTGTAAACACAGCCATGCTGTACTGTCTAACGTACTCCGCATGTCTGACTTCATGTGATGCGTCCATAGCGACAGCGATGCTGTGACATCACTTGGACACTGCACCATTGAAAATACTGTATCACCATATAAATGCGACTTGCACACCGACGTGACTTATGGTCTGGGAAATATGGTATTTTACCAAATTTGTCAAAATAGTATTAAGATAAAGTTACCTACAATGGCTTTAATGTAGGAAAAATATCTGATATATTGCATTCCCAACCATATCATAACAAGCAAAAAACTACAAAGGATACAATGCATCGTGAGAGAACTTGGCGCACTCTGTAACATCCACAACATTTGTGCTGTGAGTTTATTTCAACTGTTCTGTTCCCAATTACAACCAAAATTATTCATTGTTTTTGTCTAGCTGGGTGTGCCCTACCCAATGTGTCTTCACACACTTAAGCTTTTACCCAAGGTTTCCATGCACACCTTAAGTTAGGAGTACATTATTCTACAGCCAGCAGTCTCCAGTTAATAGCACTTTTTATCAGGCCAAAGATAATATTCAAGATCGTTATTCCTCACATACTTAAATGTTCAATCAGTGCAAGAGATAATGGGATATAGTAAACAGATGTACATTACTTTGTAATGCAGCTGTATGTTTACTCTCTTAAAGTCATGGTGTGTGTGCTTACATTTGTTTGTGTGTGCATGTTGGCACTCTACATTGGCTACTGCACACAGAAGCTCAACATTTACACTCTTATTACTTCACACATCGGCAGAGTTTGCTGGGAGGTATCCAAGGAAAATGTGACTTCACTTCCTTAGCAACGGCTTGATGGGCACTTGTTTGTGGGATTGAGTGTCAGCTTTTCCAGTGTGTGTGCGTGTGTGTGTGTGTGTGTGTGTGTGTGTGTGTGTGTGTGTGTGTGTGTGTGTGTGTGTGTGTGTGTGTGTGTGTGTGTGTGTGTGTGTGTGTGTGAGATGCGTTTGATCTTTACTGCCCCAGTGGAGTTCAGTGCGAACAGTAAAACGTTTTTAACAGCCATGACCCTGTGTGTGTGTGTGTGTGTGTGTGTGTGTGAACTCTGAGCTGCTCTCCCCAGTAAGACTAATAAACCTCCTCCTCTCTCCCATCCCCATTGTTTTCCTCCCCCAACCCCTGCTCCCATTACATATCTGTCTTTCCATTCTCGCCATCCTCAACCTTCCTCTTTCTTCCTCCTTTGAGAACTCGTCCCCTTATCCCATCTCATTTTCCACCACCCCCCTCCCATCTTTTTCCTTTCCTCTCTCCCCCCGTCATGTCCCTTCTAATTCTTTTTTCCCCTAAACTCTTTTCTTTTCCCTTTACCATCTTCCCCTCCTCTCGCACCTCTGCGGTCATCATTCCATCTTTCACTCTCTCTCCCCATACACCCTCTTCTTGTGCAAACTCCACCCTCTCGTCCCTTCTTTCTTCTGTCTCAGGGTGTGGGAGGTGACATCAGGTGAGGTACTGAACACTCTGATTCACCACAATGAGGCGGTGCTTCACCTGCGCTTCGCCAATGGCCTGATGGTCACCTGTTCCAAGGACCGATCCATCGCTGTGTGGGATATGGCTTCGCCCACTGACATCAGCCTCCGCCGTGTCCTTGTGGGACACCGTGCTGCCGTCAACGTGGTGGACTTTGATGACAAGTACATTGTGTCTGCCTCAGGAGACCGCACCATCAAGGTGAACAGAAGACATTCTCTGGGCTTCAAGAAAAAATAAATTGTCTGCAGTTTGCACATGGTGCCAGTGCTGAGCCGGAGAACCTGGAACCTCCTTAGGAATTGGCCCATGTTTCTGCCGGAGAGCTGAACTATTAAATTACCAGATGACAGAGATCTCAAGTGACAAATACGATAAGTTAGATGTCTCAAATAAGATGTTATATCTCTCTTTGCTTCTTAATCCTCTTCTGTTATCTAACAATGGCGTCAGTTGAACTCAAAAAAATATCAGTAGTAGGGACCTCATTATCCCACCCACTTGCCTCACCACATCATAAGTTGCTTAGTTCTAGTCCAGCTTCTTCATGAGGCCAGAGTTGAGCCAACTTTTCTGGCTGAGAACCAGTTTTTTGTGGTGGAAACATGCGATATAGGTTCAAGATTAGGCTGCGGCCCAGCATCGGCATCATGTCAGTTGAAAAGTGTGTAGTTCCACAGGAGCCATTAGGGGTAAAATTCTGCACTCAATCGGAGATTTTTAAAGGGAGAAGCATTTGTTTATCATTTTCTCCAGCTTAGATTTTCCCTGTTGGTCATTATAGTAAGCTGGATGCGTGTAGTTCAGTGAAAGGGGGAGGGAAGAATGCACAGATAAATTGCATTAAAATTTAATGGAAACTCGAAGTCTGTCTCATCTGGTAAAGCATCCAGCACAAAAAATTTAAGCACCTTTTTTTAATCACACTGGATCTGGAAGTGCGGATCCAGACTCTACTTTCACTTTGAGATTATCGATAAAGTGGTTATAAGGCCAAGGTCGGAAATGCGCCTTCTGTTTGAATTTGTTGAGCATTTGTAGTCATTCGCATGCCCTCTTCCCTCTTATCGCTTCAGGTATGGAGCACCAGCACCTGCGAGTTTGTGCGCACTCTAAATGGCCACAAGCGGGGCATTGCCTGTCTGCAGTACCGAGATCGCCTGGTGGTTAGCGGCTCTTCTGACAACACCATCAGGTACATAAAAAAGCATATCAAAAAAAAAAACTTACTCTTTTTGGTAATAAAAAACAAAAACACAGGTCTTTCCTTTTCTTTCTCGCTCTCTGGCCTGTCTCTGTAGGTTATGGGACATAGAGTGTGGTGCTTGTTTGCGGGTCCTGGAGGGTCATGAAGAGCTGGTGCGCTGCATTCGTTTTGACAACAAGAGGATCGTCAGTGGAGCTTATGACGGGTCAGTGACATGCACACGTGCTCAGCACAAGGCAAAGAAAAATTAGTTGTAGGATCATTGTGTTATGTTGTCAAAAATAAACTGTGTGACCGCTCATCTCTCTGCAGTAAGATCAAAGTGTGGGACCTTCAGGCAGCCTTGGACCCACGAGCGCCTGCTAGCACCCTATGTCTGCGTACACTAGTGGTACGTATCCATGTGCAGAGTCGTTTTGTGTCTGGATGCACAGGGCTGTGTTGGTTTCAGGGTTCCCATGCATCCTGGAAAACCTGGAGATTTATAGACTAGTCTTCCAATCATGGGAAACGCCTGGAAAATGATGAAATTCTACACGTCCTGAAAATATTATTCAGGTCATAGAAAAATGTCAAATCAGGTTATAAAATTGTGTTTTTTACCTGTTGAAATTGCATACTTTAATGTTATTTTTAGCTGAGATTGCATTATTTGAGTTTTATCAAAGAAAGTGAAATCAGTTCATCTGGACAACTTTCTTTGATTTTCGTCAACTTTCTTTGATTTTCTCACCTGGAATATTGAGCATGCTTAAAGACTTTTGAGTTTTAATTTTAACTGGTGAGATTTCACTGGAAGATTGAGAGCAATGTTCAGTGACCAGCAAAAAGTTGCACTGTCCATTTAGATACTGTCGAGGCTTCCACTGATTAATACTGACTAATATGACTTTCCATGAGCAATGGCTGTCATTTATATCCAAGCAAAAGTGATAGGGAAAAATGTCCTTGAAAAGTCCTGGAAAATTATTTCTTGAAGAGTGGGAACCCCTGTGGTTTTTACACTTAACAATTTCCATGTTTTGACCTCATGTGTCCAGGAGCACTCGGGTCGTGTGTTCCGTCTGCAGTTTGACGAGTTCCAGATCATCAGCAGTTCCCATGACGACACCATTCTGATCTGGGATTTCTTGAACGTCTCAACCAATGGGCAGCCAGAGGGACGGTCCCCCTCCCGCACCTACACGTATATCTCCAGATAGCAGGTGATAAGGCTTGTGTATGCATATTCGCTCTCTATATATCATATTCATTCACTCACACATAAAGCTTAGCATATGCATAATTTTTTTTTTTTTTTTCCTTACCAGATGTATGATTTCTGACTCCTTTTTTCCACCCTTGCCCTATCTGCAGGTGGCGCCGATCACCGCTCCTTTTGTTGGAGGAGCCCCAAGGCTGATCATTGGCTGATGGGTGCGTCCATCATGGAAAGGAGCCCTTCACTTCTTCTCCTTCCTCCTCGTCATCTCTCTGTCCACCCCCACCCCACCATTACCTCTTCACCAAATTTTGACACTTTTAAGCCCCTTGCCATTGCCTGCCAGTCAGTCACCTTGCACACACATACGCACGCACACAGATTTGAAAAGATATGGATTCTGTATAACAGTCTATACACTCTCCTGAGAAGTTCTACTAATTTATGTTCTGTAAAGTACACTAATGGCAGTATTAACAAACTTTACTGTATAAGTCAAGTAGCCCCCTCCCTCCCCCCTTACACCCATTCAGTGCAGCTTCTGCTCTTCAGTTTTAAGTCACCAGTCAAAACATATCTACACAGATATGTGAACACTGAATCGTTTAAATATATATATATTAATATATTTGGGAAAAAATACAGGGACATACACACCACACACACAGACACACACACAGACACACACATAGTGGCACAGTTGGACAGAGGATGACCTCGGAGCTGGGATGTGGGAGAAAAAGACTCTTTACTCGGCTCTAAGAAAGGAAGGAAGGATGGGAGGCCGAGGGAGAGAGAAAAAGAGAGAAATGTGTTGGGAGCAACTCGCACCCTTCCCTACTCCCTCTCATTCCTCCCTGTCTCTCCCCTTTCTCTCTCTTGCACCCCCCCCACCTCGCTCCTTTCCTCCCCTGGGGATGCACACTCGCTTGGAACATGGGGATACACGCACTCAAGTTTGCATCGCGTGCGTGTTTGTGTATGTGGACTTATGCCGGAACAGAGCTGAAGCGACAGACAGACGTGCATGTGAGGTTGCCTTGGATACAGCGTCCTGGCACACCTCTGCTCTTTTTTTTTCTCTTACTTTCTTACTGTTTTTTATTACTATTATTTTCTAATTTTATTTGATGAATAATTTGGTTCTTAGTACAAAAATCAAGTGTAGATCTCTTTCTCCCTCCCTTTTTATCTCTCATTGTCTTCTCTCATTCTCTTCTCTAACTGCTACTTCTTCTATCCATGTGTCCCTCTCACTCCATGTTTGCCCACCCCCCCACCCCCATCATCTATGTGCTTGCTTTGGTTATGAGAGAAGCTGGAACTCAAGAGCTCAAAATTTAGCTGTAAACGGAGTTGTCTTGTCAAAAATTGTGTTGTATATTAAAAATGATTTTTTAAAGAAGAAAATGACCTTATTGTGAATAAAGTACTTGACAGTGGTGGAGTGTTGAGCCAACTATAACATGAATGACTGTCTAATTGTCTGTCTGTTTTTGTCGGCGTGTGTATGAATGTGTTGATGTGTTCGCATGTAACATGCTGCAAATATACATTCAGATAGATAGGAGATGCCAAATACTCTAGCTCTCTGCCACGGTCTACTATGCTGTGGCAGGCCTCAGAACAGCTACAGGGTGGCTGTCTTGTGTAAAAAAAAAACAAAGTCTTTTAATTTTGAGCAGAATTAGTTTAGATGGAAATAAAGGCTTGTGAAACTTCAGATTTCTGGTCAAGTCAGAGGAAAGTCGACAACCCCTGTTTCCAATCTGTATTTGTGATGTATTTCTGGAATGTGTGATGTTACTAAGGTCAGCAAATTGGCATCAGAAAAGGAGCTGCAGAAGCTGAAACTCAGGACTGTGAGATTGTGAAAAAGGCATAGCAGCAGATATTTCTGTAGCGTGATTAGATAGCGAAGTGAAAGCCAGCCAGTTAATTTCCAAGTGAGTACAAAGTTTAGTTTTTTAATTGACTTGCACTGTTAAACTCAGCAGTGGTTTTTAAATTGATGTCTGGGGACTGCCCCAGTATTGCAGGATTCTGCTGTGACAGATAATTACGTTCACCTTCATCAGGTGAAGTTCCAGCCTCATTAGAGCAGGAACAACGGGTGAATGTAACTACCTGAGAGAAGAGAAAACCAGCAGTACTGGTGGTACTCGAGAACCAGAATAAGAACTACTGTCTTGATGTGTTATACATGACTGAAAAGGCAAATGAGTGCTAATTTTCATGCAAACTGTTCAATTCATATGGAGTTGAACTTTTGATTAAGGTGACTAATATTGATAACTTACTTCCCTTTAATGCAAACTGGCCAAAATGTTTAGGGCCCGCCTTATCTTGTTAACGATCTTCATTGATTCGTTTTGTTCTTCGTTTTGGTTAGCACAGCATTTACCAAACGCTGGTTAGTGTTGTTTTGTGATCGTACCACCGACGACCACCAGGTGGGGGTATTACCTCAGCTATTCTGTACAGTAGGACACTGTTTGAGGCTGAGGTGTTGATCGTTTGGAACCCTAACAACCTGTTACAGTGGGTTCAGTACACACTCTTGTAAACACCATTACCATGAAGACGGAATGTATTTTTGACACACTGAAGTTATGCTCTCCGAGCCGTGCCAGCAGAGATTTGGTTTGTGTAGTTGAGGCCAATGATACGCTTGCCTTGTTATCATATGGTGTGTGTTCTCTAGGATAGGGGATATTTTGTACTAAAGCTACAATGAGTGAAAAGAGGAGTTTCCAAGATCAGTGGAGAGTCCACCATTGGCCTTTGATGCATGCCAAGGGGAAATCTTAAATGGTCTTGTCCGTGTTGTTTGGCAGTGTTTGCATTCATCGTACCCCAATCACTGACCTGAATGATTCCTGTCTCTGTCTTGTTATTGTATAGTGTTTTCACTAAGACCGGGAATGGAGTTGGCCTGTGTAGGGGGCTGGTTTGCAACATTTCTGGGTTCAGTTCAGTAGAGCAGAATGTTTTAAATTCTGGGAATAAGTTATGCGGGATGGATGTGTGTTTGGTGGAGCACCATTAGTATATGATGTGTGTGTATGTGTTGGATATGGGTGTGTGTTCTTCCTCTGGGTCTGTGGGATTTTGGCCCATAATTCCTGCAGCTCTCAGGTCACCGCTCCGTTCTCACGCACATATTTGGCATTCCTTCCTCGACATGATTACCATACACCTTCCACTCTGGGTTTGGCTCCACAGAATATTTCCATCATTCCCGAGTGGAACTGCAGCGACGTTCCAGAACTGATCCACCCCCCACCCATCTCTCTCTCTGTCTGTCTGTCTGTCTGTCTCTCTCTCTTTCTTTCTCTCTCTCGCTCTCTCTCTCCTTATCCCACCCCCACACGCCCCTCCTGTTCAGATTCCTCCTGTCTTGGAATCAGAACCCTCTGGTACAGCCCGTTTTCCCCCCTGAGTCAGCTGTTTTTGTCTGCTGACATGATTGGGTCATTTGGCAACGACATCTCTTTAATGACCTCCTGCTAGGATAGGAAGAGAAGGGGGAGCAAGAGGGGTAGAGATAGATAGGAGAAGAGGAACAGGAAAAAAAATCTGCTTCTTGGTGGTGCATTCTTCCTTCCTTCCTTCTATCCTATCGTTGGTCATTTTTCTTTTTTCCTTATGAAACAACCAGCAGAGGCGAGATTTTAAAACTGCAGGGCCACCTGGCACAAGGATCTGAAAGTTGCATTTGGGTTTGACTGTGTAGTTTGGCTGGGCTGTTAAAATCTGAGGTGTCATTTTGAGAGCTCGTTTTCTTGACTTTGAATTTTTCCAAGCATTGCAATGACAGGAAGTTACTCAGCACATTTCTGAATTATTAATAAGCTATTCATTTTACCCATTAGTGTTTGACTCGGGTCCCCTGGTTCCCTGTGTTTATTAGACTTCTGATCCCTGCCAGCCAATCAGAGCGAGTCAGTTCAATGATTGCGGAGATGCCACAATAGCTGTCATACAGCAAGAAACTGGAGTTGGCCACTGTTTAAGTACAAGATGGTCGGTACTGGAAGAAGTACAGGACCTCATAGCTTTGTGCTAAAGCTATGAGGACAAAAAGACAAGCCCCTGAGAGCGATCAAAAGTTGGCTATTGTCTTTGAAGCAAGCCCAGAGAAAATCTGGAATAGGCTTAAGTGACTCCTGTTTCTACCCCCCATCAAGAAAACAAAATCGAGAAGCTAGGTAGAGAGGCTGTAAGACAACAGAGTAAATATTTCTGTAAGGTTTACTGAGTCGAGAAAGACTGCTGCACACAGAGCTGAAATAAATAAATGAAATAATTTTATCATAACAATAATAGTAACCATCATAGTAAGATTGCTTATTTAGGGTTTTTGTCTTCTTTTATATATATAACTTTTAATAAACTGTTCCCTTTAATATTTTTTTCTTTGCGTATGCATGAGACTTTGGTGTGTTCCACTGAATGTCCTGGTAGCAGCATTCTGTTTCCACGGTATCACATGGGAGCATCATCCCCTGGGTCGTTTCTATAGCAATGCTAACAGAGAAGGCACCCTCCCCCCTGTGCCCCCCCCCCTGCCCAACTCTGCTCCATTACCTTATGGACTTATGAGCTGAAGGTGTTTTGTCCTAGAGGGGGCAGGACATGGGGAGAAGTCATGTTGCAGGTCTCCAGTTGTCTTTGGTTCGTTGTTGGTTTGGTTTTGGTGAGATTGGCTGGTTGGTGTTTTTTTTTTTTTTTTTTTTTTTTTTTGGTGCGGCTTGGTTTCATACATTCCAGTTGTTAAAGCTTCAGGTCCTTTTGTGAGTTGTCAGGGGCTCATACGGGGCATGTACAGTCACTTTCCAGAGTCCCTCGTCATCCAGCTTCACACATGGTTTTTTGCTCCCCTAACACACACACACACACACACACACACACACACACACACACACACACACACACACACACACACATTGATTTTCTCATCCTCTACCGCTTTCAAATAAGCATTCATTCAGTAAGTCATCCATCCATCAATCTATCCATCAGTCCATACATCCATCCCAAGTCTCACAGGTTCCCACTAGTCAGTGAGACTGAGAGAAGTGCGTCACATGCCAACAGTCTGTTACTGTTTCGCTCTGTCCAATTTATTCCACTCCTTTGTCTGCTCCACCTTGTTCCTGTCTCCTCCTTGGCTGTTTTTCTTTCATCCTCCCCTTTATTCAAAGGCTAAGCACCCACTCCCTTGTTCAGTCAGCCACTCTCTCTCCCCCTCTGAATAGTCCAGTTGCGGTAATCCCATCCGAAACAATGTTAAATAGCTGGTCCGGAGTAGGAGACATACAGGCCCCGTGGTTTTTGTGGTTGTGGACATTGGGCCTCAGTAGAGTCATGAGGACGGGACTCAGTTTGGCTGCCTTTCAAGGGCCCTGTCAATATTTTGGGGCAATGGAGGGAGTCTGGCCACACCCTTGGAGCTACAACTGATGAGGAGGTTCTTGTAGTAGTTGACATTGTCCTTTTGAGTGGAAAAAGATCTTCTGGAATGGTTATTACTGTGTAGGGAGCAGATTAGGTGCTGTAAAGTTTAACTCCGTAAATGATTCATCGATTTTCTGAAAGTTGGTCTGTGTTTGTTATTCCAGCAAACGGAGGTGTTCAATGGGGTGCAACAGCAGAGAGGAGTGGGTTAGCCATTAGCTGGCTTGGGTCAAGGTTTTGGAAAACAGGGTGGTGGGCGTTAGCATTAGCTGCTACTAGCGAGGCCCAGAGGCACGCACCCTCTTGCTCCGCTTGCTCACCGTGGTGAAACGGAAGGGTGTGGTTAAGTCAGGCTGCTCCCCAGGCGGGAAGCGCTTCATGAAGTGAACATCCTGCTGGTTGGGGAGCGTGTGCGGGCCACGGCGGGGACGCCCTCGTTTAGTGAAGCCCACATACCAGTCGGCATAGCGAGCTGACATCAGGGCTGTGTAGTGGTTTTCCAGAACCTTCTCCACGAAGACGCAGTCAGCGCTACGATTACTGGCCTTCTGAGAAAGCAGATAAAAGCCAGGCACACGTTCACCCACACACACACACACACACACACACACACACACACAAACACACACACACAAATTCACCAAGACAAAGAAAGAGAGGCTGGTCAGGAAACTGAGAAAATAAGTTGCGGGTTTCTTCTGAATATTTTTGTTCTTGTAAAAGGAGTCCTCACCTTTCCCACAAGCTTGCCGCGGCGGTTCATGCACAGGTAGAAGTTGGTTTCTTTACCCCGGATTCTCACCTGGCTACCAAAGGTATCGGCCTCCACTACAAGCTGGGCTTGTGAAGGGACAGACAGGAGAACAGACAGACATTAGAGCCATAGGCAGGGTAAAAACAGACAAATGGTCAAGTCGACAGTTACAGGCAGACAAGATGTGGGGCCAGATACTGTTGAAAGGGCTTCATAGCCAGAGCTTATCCAAAGGTGCCACACAAATATTGTAGGAAAGGGAAATTTGGATCAAGATCTCATCTTGGGGAAATTTTCCCGAGGCGCTTGTGTAGCAATCGAACCTTCAAACGTTTCTTTCTTTCTTTCTTTTATTTTTTGTTGAAAATGTTCCCCCTTTTTCTCCTCAATTGTTCTTGGCCAATTACCCCACTCTTCCAAGCTGTCCCGGTTGCTGCTCCAACCCCTCTGCTGACCCGGGGAGGGCTGCAGACTACCACAAAACTCCTCCAATACATGTGGAGTCGCCAGCCGCTTCTGTTCACCTGACGGTGAGGAGTTTCACCAGGGGGACGTAGCATGTGGGAGGATCACGCTATTCCCCTCAGTCCCCCCCCCCCTCCTGAACAGGTGCCCCAACCAACCAGAGGAGGTGCTAGTGCAGCAACCAGGACACATACCTGCATCCGGCTTCCCACCCGCAGACACGGCCAATTGTGTGTGTAGGGACACCCGACCAAGCCGGAGGTAACATGAGGATTCGAACTGGCGATCCCTGTGTTGGTAGGCAATGGAATAGAACACTACACTTACGCTACCCCCCCCCCCCCCAACCTTCAAAATTTTTCTGTGAATGCAATGATGATGCTTTAATAGTTCCATGAATACTTCAGTGTGTGCATGTGTGTGTGTGTGTGTGTGTGTGTGTGTGTGTGTGTGTGTGTGTGCATGTGTGTGTGTAGCCTTGTAATAACAGAACAGCAGACATTCTCAGATCTGATGACAGACTCACAGGAGCACGGCAACAACGATCGATCAAGGCAAAGAAAGACTTTTTTTTTAAACACATTTTTTTCCAAGTTTTGCCAACCAGCAAAGAGTCAGAGCTGAGTCTCTACTTGAGCAGGCTTTAGAAATCATAACAGCTATTAAATGTGCCAATAAATCACAGACAAATGTAAATGTCTGAACAGACAGATGGTTGTCAGATAGGCCTGGTCACACACACGGTTATGAGACCACTGACCACAAATGGGCCTCGTAAAAAAGATAACAGCCAAGAGGAGAAGAAGAGTGGTGGGCTAAGAGGAGGGAGAAAATGATCAAACTGAGTGTCTGCACGACTGCTGTTACAAAGTGCGTGTGCATGTGTGTGTGTGTGCGTGTGTGTGTGCATGTTGATGCAGATGTGTTTTTGTGCGGCCATGCACAGGCGCATGCATGTATACCCTTGCAGGCGTTACCACTCCTCCACTAACCACACATCTTCTGAGAGTGCTTTTGCCTGTTTAAAAATAAAACTCTAAAATGGTTCCCACATGACCTTAGTCAACAAAGGGGTCATGAGAAATCAATACCTTTCTCCCTCCTTCACTGCCCCCCCCCCAACTCTCCTTCCCTCCTCTCTGGCGTCCTCCTGCTCCATCGCATCGCTTCATGTTTATGCCTTCATCTTCTCTCCTCTCTCCCCCTGTTATTCTCCATTCTCTCTGCTCTTGGTTACCCTTCTCCATACTGTGTAGCCATGACTAGATGGTGTAACTTGGTTGTTCATCTTTGGAGAGGTATTTGTCAGAAACAGGGAGGCTCCTGCACCTATTGCAATGCCGACTTGAAGTGGTGCATTTAGCAAACTGACAAAACTGGTGAATGAGCGAGAAGCGGATTATGCATCCAAGGGAAATATGAAAGCTGTGGCTCGGTGGCTCGGCTTTCTTTTGCCCATTGATTCTTTGTGGTTTAAGAATGGGTTAGGCATCATTACAAACAGAGGGGAAGAGGGCAGGGAGGGGGAGAGAGAGGGATGGAGGGAGGGAGAGGAAGCCTGCTGTTTCAAATCCAGAGGAAACCGGGGGGGGGGGGGGATGAGAAATCAATGCAGGGATCGATGGAGGAGATGAGTTTTTAACACTCAGTCCAACACTCTACCTGGCAGGCTTCTCCCACAGACTCCCTTACTCTTTTTTTCTCTTGCTCCCCATTTTCTCTCTCTCTATCTCTCTCAGTCTCTCCCTTTTCTCTCTCGCTCTCTCGCCTTTTCTCTCTCTCTCCCCTTTTCTCTTGCTCTCTTGTGAATCATTGAGTCAGCAGCCAGTCGATGAGGTCTTTGTACTCCCAAGACAAGCTCCACTGCCCCTCTGCCAAAGCCCAGGGAGATGTATGGAGTGTGTGTGTGTGTGTGTGTGTGTGTGTGTGTGTGTGTGTGTGTGTGTGTGTGTGTGTGTGTGTGTGTGTGTGTGTGTGCATGCACACGTGTGCACTTGCATTCTGTATCCGTTCATGCATGCACTTGGTATACTTTCAAGTCTTTGTGGTTGCAGCCGGTGGGTGTGTGATGTTTGCTTATGCCGTGTGTGTGTGTGTGTGTGTGTGTGTGTGTGTGTGTGTGTGTGTGTGTGTGTGTGTGTGTGTGTGTGTGTGTGTGTGTGTGTGTGTGTGTGTACTTGTGCATGCCTAAGTGTGTCTGCCAGCAGACAAATTCTACAGGGTATATTTGTATGTATGTACCAATGTGTTTTGATGCATGTTTGTGTGTAATTCATTGCGCGAGGCATGCGTCAGTGTGTGTGTGTGTGTGTGTATGCACAAATGGACAAATGGACAAATTATTTGGTGTGTACATGTGTGCATGCATGCGTGTATGCATGTGTGTGTGTGTGTGTGTGTGTGTGCGTGCACACACGTGTGTGTGTGTGTGTGTGTCTTACCATATTTGTCTCCATCTTCTCCGCGGGCGCTGATCCGACGGCCCAGTACCTGGACGTGTTTGCCGCTGGTGCGGCTGTAGAGCTGGTAGACCCGGTGATGCCGTCGGCTCATGGTGTCCCGCACCTGCGTCTGATTCTCCACATGCACGCTGAAGTTTACCCCATCCACACCAAACACCTGCTGAGAGAAAAAACACCCATATACCACCACACACACACACACACACACACACACACACACACAACACAAGCAGACACACGGGTAGACAGAGGTTGACACATAAATGTAGAGGCGGCACACACACAAAAACAAGCATTAACTGGGACTAAAAAATGATACGCATTGCTATTAGAGCGTAACACTATTATTACGGTGTCTGCGCTTGGTCTGCTGCTGTACTCTCTCTTATCTTGGCCATGCTTCCAGACACTAACCTGTAATGGATTGCACATCACCAGTAACATCTGGATACATCTGGAAAACATAGAAAGATAGATGAGCGCAACAAAAACACAAGCTTAAAGTGAGTTTTATCTTGAAGTATCTGGCATGGCGTTATCACATCCATCTTTTTTTTTTTTATCTCTCCGATTTTGCTCTGCATCTTCTTTCCATACTGGTGAGATTACTCATACCACAGGGTGTGTGGTTGGCAGACTATGACATACACCAAAAAAAAAAAGGCAGACAGACAACACCCAGAATAGTGTTTACGGTCATGCTACCAGCCCTCTCTTCCAATACACTTTCTGACCCTTCTATGACTTTCGCCCCGCCAGAGTCTGGCCTCCAAATGACCTGTGTTCATCCAGGCAAGCTGGCCAACATGCCGAGACATCGAGAACATGGTTTGGTTCGGACATCTAAGCGACGTGGCTGGCTTATTTGGCCATGCTGAGTATGTAGACAGCTGGGTTAAACTGCAGGTGCACACTCCTCTGTGTTGTGCCTTTGGAGAGCAGTGGACTGTGTAGTAGTATTCAGAGTTGCTTTGAATGAGTGACAGCGTGGGTCTATAAACTATGCAAAGACAGGATTTCAAGGGCAATATATTAATATGCAGCGGCTACTTTCATGAAGTAGGCAAAGTACATTTCTAATTTGTACTAGCCTGTTATCTGTAAAAATGTGGGCAATAACCTATTCTTTCCAGTATTCAGGCATTTTTTTTCAGTGTTAGAAGGTCATATGTACAGTGCACAGCTTAAGTTTAGAATAGTTTCTAGTTTGTGCCGTTGCTTGATTGGCCTTGACCTTGGACGTACCGAGTGGTGTATGCAGTTTTATTTGGAAAGTGATTGTCCTACCTAAAACCTGCTCTGGTAGTCACTGAACTACATCGATTGAGTGACTCAAGACTTGATGAAGGTCATGGCCAAGTACGTGGGCTGATATGCAATTCTACGAAATTCCCTGCCTCATCTGCTATCTGTCTGCATGCCGCCTCTCTCTCCACTGGTGTCTAACTCTCCCTCACTTGTCCTCCCTATCTCACCTCTGCCTTCATTCTCTTTCTTTCACTCACTCTCTCTCTCTCTCTCTCTCTCTCTCTCTCTCTCTCTCTCTCTCTCTCTCTCTCTCTCTCTCTCTCTCTCTCTCTCTCTCTCTCTCTCTCTCTCTTGCTCTCCACTCTACCTTTCTGCTATCGTTCCCTACCTCCCATCTCCCTTTTATGTTTGGGGTTAGTGGGGTGACTCCTCCACATTGTCATGGGCACGCGCGCACGGGCACGTGCGCACACATACACACACAGATGTGCAGATGTGAGCAGGGTGTGTGTGTACAGGAGGAGCAGGCAGCTGACAGCTGGACCAAAGCAAAGACTGGTGAGAGAGGGAGATGGTAAGGAGGAGAGCGAACGAGCGAGAGAGAGAAAGAGGGAGAGAAAAACTGAGAGGTATGCATAGGGGTGGAGGGAGGGAGGAGAGAGAAAGGTGAGGAAAGGTGGAGGACAGAGAGGAATGGTATCCAGAGAAAGGGGATAGAGATAAAGATGGCAATGTGAGAGATAAGTATGGAAGGAGTAGGGAGAGGGAAGAGAGTACAAAAGGAGAGATTTAAGGGCAACTCTCCGAAGGAGGAAAGGAGAGGAGGAGTGAGAAAAACACACATAAGATGAGTCGGACAGATGAAGAGGGAGGGAGGGGGACAAAATGAGAGACAGTGCTGTAGCCAGTGAGTGTGGTCTGGCGTGAGAATTAGACAAAAAGATAAATAGTGAGAAAGAAGAAAAGAGGAAGGGGAAGCGGGGGGGAAGGGAGGGGTTGGGGGGGTCAAATCATGCACATCCGAACACATGTCACTCCCTCTTTGACTCACATATATGGACACACACATAGATTCTCCTCCAATGCTGCATTCCCAAGTCTCTCATTTCTCTCTTGCCCCCCCCCTCCCACCCACCCCTCTCCTTTGCCCTTTCCCCTAGCTGGTGTATCAGCCCCTGGGTTTTGCTAATAGATGCAGACACCTAGGGCAACGCAGCAGTGTGCTGGCCTGAGCATTCTGCCTGCGCAGCTGAAAAGGGCCAAAGCGCCTGTGTATTGTGAGGACTCTCAGCTGTTAAAACACCACTGCTGCGCTTGCCGCCGAGGACACTGAGAGGAAAGTGCCTGGGCTCTGGATTCGCCAGCCCTCTCCAAAACCACAGACACTCCACCATATGCCAGCCACAGAGGGAAAGGAAGAGAAAGAGGGAGAAAAGGGAGAGGAGATCGGCGGGCGGGGGAGGGATGAGAAAACGACAGAATAAGAGAGCGCTGAGGAAAGTCGAGAGTGAGTCGGGGAGAACAGAGACGGAGGGAGGTATGGAGAAAGAGGGGAAGCCCGGTGCACCTTGGCTGGCTGCCAAAACAAGCAACAGTCTGACATCATAAACCTGCGTCCCTGCTGGTCTACCATGTGCAGGCCGCGGTTAGGCTAACAGGCCTGAGCAGCGGTGCTGAGCGCCGGGCACCAGCACGGAGCGAGAGTGGTCGGCCCAGTGAGACTCGGCGCCGAGCAGTGGTTTCAGCAGTGTGTAGTGGTGGTTAACGTGGTAGGCCAAAACACTGCAGCAGTGGGCCTCAGTACAGTGCAGAGGTTTGATGTTCAGCAGTGGGTCTCGGCGAAGAGTGGTGGTTAGGCTAGTGGGCGTGTGAATGTGGCCTAGTGGAATCAAAAGTATTATAGTCATAGGAATATAGTAATAGGCCCTACGGTGGAACCTTGACATGGAGCTGTGGCTTTAGGACTACGTCTTGTGGTGGAGATTTGGTGAGGAGTCAATGACAAGTTCCTGTGCAGAGCAAAGAGGCCCTTGGCAGTGTTTACTGCCTTCAGACTCATTTGTAAAACAGAGCGTTTATCGGGAAAACTGCAGCCCCGATGGAGTGAATTTGCCCTGGTAATACAGATAGGCAAGAAGGAAATGAATAGAGAGGTGATTGGCTCTCAAAGATCTAAACTGAGATCAGTAGACTAAACAGTCAGACTCCCCTCCTCAGAGATTGCCAGGGGTGCTGTCAGTCATCAGTTATTAATTCATAGTTTTATCTGAAGAATCTAGGAAAAATGTTAAGAAAGCCAGATATAGGTGGTTAGGTAGATGAGTAGGGCGAGAGAGAGAAAGAGACAGACAGACAGACAGACAGCAACAGGCAGGCAGACAACAGCAGCACACACCCTGTCCAGGTTGTGTGAGGAATGAGAAGTATCTGGAGATGACTGCCATCTGGGAGAAGTGCAGCCGACACAAAGAAAGAGAAATAAATCCCTTGGCTTTTAACCGGACACACCTCAAATAGGCAAACTCGAGCCCCCTGAGTCTGGATCCTCCTCCCTCGAATTTGGTTTTGGCACATTATCATTTTCCTATCCCACTAGATAAAGCCAGTGTTATTTGACTCAACTCCTGAAATATTTTCAATAGGAAAAAAAGCATTTTCTTGGCTATGAAAAAAATGGCCTTCATTAAGCCAGCTTGGCCATCGCTGAAGTAAGTGCACATGGTGATGGAGATGTATATGGCAGGTTTTATGAGCAACATGGCCCCGACTCTGACCCAGTGACCCTGAACTGTCAGCCAATCAAAACAGGACCTTCCATGGCGACGCTTTCTACGGGTACTGATGATGGGTGATGTAATTGTCAGGGCATCCTAACCCTTCTCCCCCATCATCCTCGTCTGTTGCAAGATAGTTTACAGACAGTTTCAAGAACAAAGGAACGACAGATAAAGCAGACAAGTTTGCGTGTGGTGCATATGTGATGAAGCTCTAAAAGTGACTTACAAGACAGCCAGCGTGGAGAGAAGGGACCACATTGCTTCCCTCCTCCACTACGGAACTTGGCCCGGAGTCCGACAGTAGTCCGGATGGATCCCGTCTGTGATTTGAATTCGCCGGATATTGTGCGGAGTCAAAAACTCAGCGGACACTCCCGTTGGCATCGGCGGTGTTGAGGTGTGAGGCGGGGGCGGCTGTGCCACTGTGACCGCCGGGCAACCTTTCACAGCTGTCCGGAGCGGTGAGCGGAATAGGGGGCGGGGCGTAAAAAATAGGTGGGGGGTGGTGTTAGGGCATCAAAAGGCTTGCGCGCCCCCGGCGAGAAGAGGAACAGGTGAAATCGCAATCACGCAATTTCACGGATACTGCAGGTAGGCCTACCCAACTCCAGTCGACTCCTCCTTGACCCTTAGAAGAAGAAGAAAAAACAAAAAAGATCTACGACGACGTTGATCCTGTGAAACAACGACGTCCGGACCTGTGCACGCTCTGTGAGCGTGAACCGATGTGATGGTAATCTTCTGCGCAGTTCACTTCAGCGCAACAATAAGGTTGTAGCCTGTGTCACCTTGCGTATCCAAAGGGGACCCTAGACTAGATGAAAGGTAGGCTACGTAAACGATAGAGGTGGATATGAAGGTAAATATTGCAGGGTATTGTTCGTCCGTTTGCAGACAGGAGCAGGAAGCAGGTTTCTATTCCCCACGAGGCACGGTCAGGCGCTGCTGGAGGCGGGCTACCTGGGCGGGCTGATGGAGGAAACTGCGACCTGGAGAAGGGGGCTCTGCGGGCGGAGGGTGCTGCAGGGTGGCCTCGGTCATGGCTGCGTCCCCAAGCTGGCTCAACGAGTCTATGGCTCGGGGGACTCCAACCCGCTGTGTCCGGAGAGGGTGATGGGAGCCCGGTGAGGTCCAGCTCAGCTCAGAGGAGGTATAAGGAGAGAGTTGAATGAGAACGAAGGAGGGGACTGGGATGAGGAGAAGGAGGGGTTGTCGGGTATAGGATGGGAACAGCTGTGACTGGGTGGCAGACTCAGCCACCCGCGACACGGCGAGGAAATGACAGCCGCTCTCTGCACCTGATTTCCCGGACTCCCCTTGCACGTCTTTAGCCGCTGGTCGCCCGTCTGCAGCGGTCTTCCTCGCGCCCCGACACAATACCAGCCAAAACACTGCACGATGACATCACCTCCAAAATGTTTGAAGGGGAAAAATGCAATCCGATCTTTTTATTTATTTAAAAAAAAACGTAGAAAGTTTTGAGCAGTTTTCTTGAGAAAGCACGAAGAGTCCCCTGGGCTCGAGTTGAACGAACGCTGCGGTGCAAAAACAGTTCTAGTACTTGGGCGGTTTGTGAAGAAATAAAAGTTAATGCATGCTCTGGAAACGTGTTTACTCAATCACAATGACAGATCGACCCAAGCTCAGAACCTGCACCGTCTCTCTCTCACTCTCTCTCTCTCTCTCTCTCTCCCCTATCTCTGCCTCCTTTCATTCAGGCAGGAAGGGAGAAAAACGCTGGATGAAAAAACACCAAAAAGAGTACAGCTGTGTGTTTTATCCAATTTACTGCTACCATGTAGACTTTTCGCTTTTCCGAAAATGCCAAGGTCTCCTTCCATAAAAATCCCTCTTTAAAGCGGATGAGCGGGCTGCACAGGAGAGGCGCGTCGGCAGGCACAAACCTCACTCCAAGAAAAAACAGAACAAGATTTTTAACGGACGCGGATCAATCCCCCCTCCCTCCTCTTTCCCTCCCACCTCTCTCCCCCTCCGTTGCCCCTTCTCTCTCTTACACACACACACACACACACACACACACACACACACACACACACACACACACACACACTTATTGGATCAAAATGGGATTAGTCAGTCGCTATGCGATGCCGACCAACTACACAGCGGCAAATAGAACAAACACTGTTGGAAATGTCACTGGCTGCAACAAAAGAGAGATTGAGATTAGCTGTAGTTTTTTTTTCAGTCATGGCAAAATATGGAATTTGTCTCCCTCCGATGTCTGTCTCTTCCAGAGCTATAAAATGGAGTTTTCTCCCGCCCTTTGCATAATGCTTTAATAATCTGCCTTAGTGGTGAAAATAAACCTTCGACTGCAGAGCCTATATACCCCGGACCCGTGCATGCACGGAGCGGGATGAGGGGAGACCGCCAGAAACCGAAAAGGGTGGAGGGCGTACAATACGCACAGACCCTCCGAGTTAAGATTTGTTTCAAGTGATGTATTTTGACTCCCTGTTTCATAACTTTTGAGTTAAAACTTAAGAGGGAAAATGAAACGTAGAGTAAGAGACAGTCCGTTTGAAAGCAGGAGGGCGGTATGTAAGCACGGACACCGATCCAAAATGAACATTTCTTGGGGATTTCGGCAGCAACGCCCGCTCTGCGCTCCCAGCCCTCCCTCTCACCACCACACAACCGCAGACGGTCAGCCAAGCCAACACAACACTCCTGCCATACCTTTCATTCATACACACGCGTGCACCCACATACACACGCGCGCACGCGCACTCACGCATAAATACACACAGAGTATACGCGCGCGCGCGGGCGTGTGTTCGAGGTGGGAAGGGGGCTGGCCCAATACATCAGGGACCGTTATCTTGGCTCCAGCTATATGCTTCGTCTTTTCAACATTGTACTTTCATATCACACACACACACACACACACACACACACACACACACACACACACACACACACACACACACACACACACACACACACAGAAGCACGCACGCACGCACACACACGTGGCTGGACAGGGTTGAGCCGGGCTGTGCTGTGTTGTGCTGGGTAGGGGTACTGTGGTTGAATGCCTTTCCAGTCATGCTCCATAGACAAGCCTCTGGCCTTCTTTCTTACTACTGGCTCTCTCCTGTCTTTGCACCTGTGTCTGGATGCTTTTGACTGCTCACCGCACTGCTGCAAGGGACAAGAGTGTAAATGTTGTGGAGAGGGATTTGATCCACGTTCTGGTGATGAGGTATGGGCCCGTCTGGTACTCTTAAGCCCAGATGGAGGGGTTGAGAATAGGGCTACAGCAGTCGGGAGTATAGGACTGCATTCTGCAGAACCCTGATCCGTTTCCATACAGGAAAAACCTGCATCCAGAGCTGGGGTCCTGATTTTTAAGATTGCCTTAATGCCGTTTTAAATCAGTAGAATTATGTCAGTGCCAAATCTTTCAGTGAAACCAGACCCAGTGCAGTTTTGGTTCACCAACATGAGCATTCATGAAGGTCAAAGCAGAAAGTGAGAGGAGAGGTGTATAGGGACAGGCTCAGCAGAGAGAGAGAGAGAGAGAGAGAGAGAGAGAGAGGGATGGTGGAACAGGACTAAACCGGGACTTGTTGGTGTTGAGTTGGTGATAAAGTAAAAAGAATGACAGGTGTTTGTTCACCTTGAAAGGTGTGTGTGTGTGTGTGTGTTTGTGTGTGTGTGTGTGTTTGTGTGTATGTGTTTGTGTGTGTGTGTGTGTGTGTGTGTGTGTGATGGGCTAGTTGGGTTTTAGACTTGACAAAGGTTCCTCCTCAAAGCCTAAAATTGGTATTGTTTAAAGAAAGATGTGAACCGAAGATTTAGAATGCCAGCGTGACACAATCCTTTTCCTTCCTTTCTCCCCTTCTGTCACATCACTCTTTCGTTCATTTTCTGTCCTCCCTATCTGTCTCTTTAATCTCCCTGGCTCTTTATTATCTCCTCTCCCTGTCCCTCCCTCTGTTTGCAGCCGGCATATTGATTGCCCATGTCTTTGCCTCTGCAGCTCCTGCCTATTGATCCTTAGCTAAGATGTTTTAAATACACACACACGCACACACACGCACACAAACACACACACACACACACACACACACACACACACACACACACACACACACACACACAAGCACAAACTTGTAAGCACACGCAGCCCCAGATATATGAAATTCTCCCCTCATTAACATACGCTCCAAACCCTTGTGTCACACACCGTCTTACTTTCTTGCAAACCAACTGCGATGCATATATCAATCAAAAATGCACACACACATACAAACGCACGCACACACACAAAGAGGCACACACCAGGACACATATTTTTTGCATATACCCTCTCTTGTGTTGAAAAGACTTGGCATTGATGGACGTTATGCCTTTGTGCTCCTCTCTTCACTCATTAAAGTGAATGAGAGCCGGGTGTGTGTGTGTGTGTGTGTGTGTGTGTGTGTGTGTGTGTGTGTGTGTGTGTGTGTGTGTGTGTGTGTGTGTGTGTGTGTGTGTGTGTGTGTGTGTGTGTGTGTGTGTGTGTAGGTGTATGTATGTGTACTCATGTTTGTGTGTGTTGGGGCCCTGTAGTTGTTCTAGGTCTGGGCCCAGCAGTTCTCTCACTCTCTCTGGTTCTCCCCCTGGTTCTCTCTCTCTCTGGCTCGCTCTCTCTCTGGCTCGCTCTCTCTCTGGCTCGCTCTCTCTGGCTCTCTCTGGCTCTCTCTGGCTCTCTCTCTCTTCTCGCTCTCTTTCCTCTCTCTCTCCCTCTCTCTCTCCCTCTCTCTCTCCCTCGCTTTCTCTCTTTCTCCCCCCCCCCTCTCTCTCGCTCACTCTCTCTTTGACTGGGCCTGCAGGCTTCTTCATCCAGGGAGCCTGGTCAATATGGCCATTCTGTCTAGCAATTAACATCGATCAGTCCTCGTCAATACCGCCAGCGCCCAGACAAAGACCCAGGGTGCATTGCGTGTGCTTGCCCTTTCTCTATCAGACTCCAACAAATCCCCAAACAGCACTCTCATTATATGAGGGCATTCTGGCTTGACCCCAAGGTCATCACGGAGGAGAGCCATGGTGCACTGGACTCTATGTTGTGGGTGACTGGAGTGGAACCTAATGCAGGGCTTAGAGTGCCTAGAGCCCCAGGCCAGTTGTTGATTCATTATGGCCAAGGGAAGGTGTGTGTGTGTGTGTGTGTGTGTGTGTGTGTGTGTGTGTGTGTGTGTGTGTGTGTGTGTGTGTGTGTGTGTGTGTGTGTGTGTGTGTGTGTGTGTGTGTGTGTGTGTGGGGCGGTTGATGGGTTGTGGATGGGTATTATGAGGACTAGTTGAGGAGTCAAGTTTTGAAGGTGATAGGGATATGGGATTGGATGAGGTCTAAGACAAGTTGGCATACAGGGGGGCTATTGTCCTCCCACTGTGTGCCCTACCGTGTTGGCCACTTTGAAAACTTTGAACAGCAGAAATGCAATCCATCATTTTAGTGACACACTGTGCAGATATGGAGCTTTCAGATGTGTCAAGTGCAGCGGATTGTATCCAATTAGCTTTGTCTGTGAGGTTCATATGAGAGAGCTCTGGAGAGAGAGAGGGGGGGGGCCTTGTGGTTTTGATTAATACCTGCAGACACAGACTTTAAAACCCCACATCAGATGTTGAGATATCAGCCTAACATCAGTTTCTCAGATAGATATCCCTGCTCTGTTAATCACAGGCCAAGTTTAAACTGTTCCCCAATGTGTAAATGTATGAGACACTTAATAAAGGCCCTTTGATGACAGGGGGCCCATGCAAAGCACTGTGAACACTCGAGTGGAGGAATGCATACAGTGTGCCGGGCTTTGAAATGGGAACCTGTTCGCCACTTGTCCGCGTCTGGGAGATGAGAGAATCGACAGCTGCGACCAAGCGAGAGCAGGAATTAATTAGCGGAGAGCCATTTGTGTGATAGTGAGCCGTGGCTGAGATGAAGAGAAAGGCAAAAAATATTGTTTTTATTAGCGGCGATGTTGGTGGTTCACAGCCTGGTGTTCTCTCTTACTTGGAGAGATTAATCCAGTGAATATGAACGTATGCTCTCCTCTCTGTCCTGGAATCCATTGCAGCTGTTGTCTCTATACATAGCCCAGCTGAGGCACTAGAATAACTTTACTTTGACACTTTCAAGTTGGACGGATTCATGCTTCTTTGGACTTGTGTCAGGGTAGTTATTCATACAATCTAGCTTGCCGTCGTTGAGCCAAGGCCGGGCTTTGCAGAAAGAAAGCTGCCCAGGTAGTCATGTTCCTTTGGCTATACCAGCTGTCTGAGTGGGCCACATTAAGTTATTTTCATTCGGTTAGTCATCAAAGAGTTTCATAATGATATGTTTAATGCTACCTCGTTTAATGGCATTGTGTTTGTGCGCCAGCCAAAAATGGCCGCTTACAGCTACAAAACATGAACCAATCAAATTGACCAGGTGCATTTAGTTTGGTTTTGTCAAATCTCGCTCAGCAAACGCTTTGCACTTCCTTTTCCTCTTTATCCGAACTTGTAAGTCAAGATGTCAACTTGTTTTGGGGGGACCGTGGGCACGTAATCACATTATACATGGAAATGTTGACGGTAGTACACCTAGTTCAATCATCAGTAGCATCGGGAACTAATGAAGGAACCTTTAGTACATTAGACAGCCTCTGAAGAGTTTCCTGACGGGATTAGATAGGACTAATGAGTGTCATTCTTAAATTTAGGAAATGTGACTTCAAAAGAAATCAGATAGGGAAAAAAGAGGAAATTTAGTGGACAATGTAGAACCAATCCAAGAACCTATGTTACTAATGCATACCCCCCCATCTTCAATACACACATAGGCATGCGCACATGAACACACACACACACACACACACACACACACACACACACACACACACACACACACACACACACACACACACACACACACACACACAAACTGAGGTTAAAGTACATGTAAGGACATTTGGCCTTTTCAAATTGAACTAAAATCCAGGGTTTTTGGGATCACTGCTGGTGTGTTAGGGTCCATGGCTCAAAATCCCCGGGAATCGATCCTGAGTACGTGACATCTGGAGTTTGTCAGGGCAACTTCCCACAATCATGTCAGTGTGAAAGGGTGTGTCACAGTATCCCAGCATTGGTTAGTCACTTAAACAAACAGTTCATGAAAATGCATGGAATGACAGCTTTGCACTCGAGCAGCAAAGATTCCTTCGTAGCCGATACTGCACTGTAAATCTGGTGAAATCAATGGCAAAACATAACATGTTGTGCAAATACTAGCAGCATATAAGAGACGGCAACACATCGGAATAATGTAGTCCTCCTGCCACCATTTCAAGATCAATATTGACAAGGAATTAGGGGCATCTGGGTAGTGTAGTGGTCTATTCCGTTGCCTACCAACATGCACGCACACACACACATGCACACACTGAAGTATTCATGGAACTACTAAAGCATCATCATTGCATTCGCAGAAAAGTTTCAAAGGTTGGTGGGGGGTGGGGGGGGGGTAGCGTTAGCATAGTGGTCTATTCCATTGCCTACCAACACGGGGATCGCCAGTACGAATCCCCGTGTTACCTCTTGCTTGGTTGGGCGTCCCTACAGACACAATTGGCCGTGTCTGCAGGTGGGAAGCTGGATGTGGGTATGTGTCCTTGTCGCTGGACTAGCAGCTGCCCTGGTTAGTCAGGATGCCTGCTCAGGGGGGAGGGGGAACTGGGGGGAATAGCGTGATCCTCCCACACGCTACGTCCCCCCTGGTGAAACTCCTAACTGTCAGGTGAAAAGAAGCGGCTGGCGACTCCACATGTATTGGAGGAGGCATGTGGTAGTCTTCAGCCCTCTCTGGATCAACAGAGGGGGTGGAACAGTAACCAGGATGGCTCAGAAGAGTGAGGTGATTGGCCAGATACAATTGGAGAGAAAAAAGGGGGAACCCCCCCCCCCACCACCACCACCACTACCACCACTACCACCACCACAAAAAAAAATATTGACAAGGAATTGAAGGTATGGAGGACAGGATGGGGTCTAGCTTAACTAAAATGCGGCGATTCACTGGATGGTATGTTAAAGGGAGCTTTCCAAGAAAAAGCTAGAATCTACTTGCCAGTATATAAGGGGGTATTATCCACACAAAAAAATCCCTGGATTTGAAATCCGGTAAAATACCAGGATTTTGGTTTGAGTTTCACATCAGTAGAAATGGAGCTGGTAAACAACAACCACAAAGAAACCTATGTAGCCGGAATCCACCACAAATACCGACGGGCACAGCGACGGGCCGAGGCTGTTTTGACTGAGAGGCCAGCGCTAATCAGCTGTAGAATAATATACAGGTTAATTCCTTTTGACCAGTGAGGTTGTATATAAATATGCAATGCTTGGTGTCTGAGTGGATGTTTGTTTGGTTAATGGGCTTGTGGTTCTGTGTGTTTGATTCAAAGAGTCTCTCATGACCTTTAGCAAAGGTATTGCAGGCAGCTGAGTGTGTGTGTCTTGTGGTTATAGGCTGTAAGTGTGTAAAGATCGAGTCTGTAAATGTGCAAAGTTATGCAGGTGAGTGTGTTTGCTCATGGCTGCACTGTGTGTGTGTGTGTGTTTGGGAGGGAGGGAGGGAGGGAGAGAGTGTTCTGCTGTGCTCTCGACTCATGGTGATGTGAAATGCAGCTGTGGTTTGTGTTGGACGCTGATCCGGCATGTTTTTTTTTCTTCCTATTTCATGTTGAGGCGCTCAGCGATGGAATCCATGAGCATGGTAACCTTCACTCCTGTCATCTTTTCTGTTCATCTCTTCCCCACTCCTCCATTCTCTCCCCACCTCCTCCTCCTCTCTTGCAGTGCCCTTTCCTCTTCTTTCTTCCCATCTGCTCTTTTCGGTGCTTTTCTTTTTGCTCGGTCTCACTCATGTCTATTTCTCTCGTTCTGTTTTTTTTTCTTTCCTCTCTCTCTCTCTTTTTTTTTTCACCCTCCCTGCCCCTTTAGCCTTGCCACCGGGCAGAGGAGGAACTGTAATGTTTATGAAACCCTTTAATGTGCTATGTAATTACCCTGGCAATACCTCCCATCATTACTCACGCCAATAAAGCACCTTTTGCATGGACAGGTCAGGGAGAAAGAGAAACAGACAGGGTGAGTGGCACAGTGCACTCTTTCCATCTTCCACTACCCCCAAAATATATCCCATCCTTTCTTTTTCCTCTGTCTCCATTTGTTCATCTCTCTGTGTTGTTGTTTCTTTCATTCTTTCAAGCCAACCCCCACATCCCCCTCTCTCCTGCTCTCAGTGACTTCTGCCAAAGGCCCAGGTGGTGGTCGATTACAGCAAGACTCCTGTTGTAATAACGAAAGTATTCTTAAACTTGCTTGACTGAGTCTATTTTGGGAAGACCATGCTCCATGTTCGGCTTGGGTGAATGGGTGCACCATTCCTGAGGGAGGAACGGAGGGATGGCAGAGAATTTAGGAAATTGACGCAGATTGATCGAGCGAGAGAGAGAGAGAGAGAGAGAGAGAGAGAGAGAGAGAGAGAGAGAGAGAGAGAGAGAGAGAGAGAGAGGGTGGAAAGGGAGAGAAAGAAGACAGAGAGAGAGAGAGAGAGAGAGAGAGAGAGAGAGAGAGAGGGAGGGAAAAAGAGTGTATATGAAGATGTACAAAACAGACAAACATCAGGAGGGACAGTTGCAGCTGCAGGAGTAGCCTAAACGAGGAGTAGTCTAAATGCATTCCCAAGACAAGTTGTTGTGAGTAATGCAGGAATGTTTGCTAATGCTGAAAGCTTCCATGTGCAATTAACACATACTCACAGTCTCCTACAGCAGCCCCTCCCTCTGTGGTGCACCCGCCCATGCTAGCCCCCAGGTCACTATACCTCCCACTTCGTCAGCTGAGGGCCTGGCCCTTCCCGTGTTAGCGCTTTTGCTAAGTTCCCCAGCTTCGATTTTTCCCCCCTACCTCCTCCATTGCTAATGGCAATACCTTATTTGTTGCCTGTACCTGGGGCTCTCGTCATATTATCCCTTGCCCACTCTCTGCTCATCTGAGGTTTAAGTCCCTCACTCACCCATGTCTTGGCAAAGCCCTCATTTGTAAGACAAATATTATAACAAATTAAGCAACAAAACAATGGGTGGGTGTCTGCCTGACGTCAGCCTGCATTTCATTAGCCAGCGCTAGGCTAACGCGTTCCATATGGAGGAGCCTGCAGGGTAGCCCCCCGCTGCCCAGCCCCAGCCCCAGCCTAGCTCAGCCCAGCACGGCCCAGCTCGGTTCAGCTGCCCCCACCCTAAATCTCAGTCGGCCCCCAGTTTGGACCCCAGCCGGGCCCCCACCATTATGTCATCTTTAATTTGGACTTGTCACACATCACCTGACACCTACCCCCGTCATGCGGTAACCTTTGTCCGGTTGGAGCGAAAACGCACTCCTGAGGCATTCTCCCTCTCTTTGTCTCTCCTGCTTTGCCCCTCATCTTATTCTCTCTCTTTTCACTCTGTTTATTCTTGCCCTTTCCTTCAATGTCGTCCCCTAACCCACACTCTCTTTGCTGGCCTTTGCCACTTTCTACCCCTCTCTTCAGCCTTTCACTGTACATGAGCCCACCTGCCTTCCCCCTTTGCCCTTTGTTATTCTAAAGGTGGTGGTGGGGGCTTAAAGTAAAAAAAAAAAAAACAGTTCCAGTGACACCTCCTCCATCTCTCTACCTCCTCTATTTCACCCGTCGCTATTTTACTCGGACCCCCGACAGATGAATGGGATGGCAGTGATATACGGGAGGTTTTAGTTAGATGGTACGTGACAGAAATCTGGAAAGCGACTGAAAATATGACGTGTGACAGAATTCTGGAGTCTGACTGTGGCGTTGGATGGAAATCTGGACTTGTGGAGCAGAGGGGCCATGGGGCTGTCCATTGTAACAGCAATATGGAATGTGACGGATCTCTGGAATTTGATCGAACTAGGAATCTGAGATGGGATGAAATGGAGAGGGAGACAGAAAAAAAGGCAACAAAAGGGGGAAAAAGATGACAAGAGAAGACAGAGAGATAGGCTGAGAGAAGAGAATAGGTGTATGATAACAGCTGCTGATAACTAGCGTGCGACTTTGCGTATTTGTGCATACACACCTATGTGTGTATTTGTGAGTGTGTGCATGTTTGAGAGAGAGAGAGAGGGGAAGAGAGAGAGAGAGAGAGAGAGAGAGAGAGAGAGAGAGAGAGAGAGAGAGAGAGAGAGAGAGAGAGAGAGAGAGAGAGAGAAAGTCCACATACATGTATGCAAATGGTACATTTGCGCAGTTGTGTGTTTTCACGGGGAGCTGATGTGACGATGGCCTGTGTGTATTTGTGTGTGTATGGGGGTTGCTGTGCACGCCCATGTGAGTTACTGGGTGTCTCTGGTAGACGTCCCTCATCACTGCTCTGTGTGCTGAGGTCTGTGCTGTTGGCTTGACTCACCTCTTTGCTGTTTTGCTCTACTGTGTTTTTGTTTTCCACCTAGGTATATTCTATTCTATTCTATTCTGTGATTTTTTTCTTGTTTCTGTTCCATTGCACCCAGTTCTGCCCTATTCTGATGACCATAACATCATAAAAGTCCTACCTGAGCTCCTGCTCATGCAAGGTTGCCTCAGTATCTCAAAACTTGAACTTAATATGAAGTTGCATGGTTATGCCGTACGGGTTATGTTTTTCATGGACTAGGTTGAGACTCAAAGGTGGGTCATGTGAAAATTGAATAGGTTCTGCTAATTTTCTGTGAAAATGGATCTTCAGAAAAATCTTTAAAAAAAATTTTTTTTTAGATAGCAACTCTAATTTCATACAATGCACAAGACACCTTTCTCTCATGTTTCCACACTCTAAGGTAGGATAAATAGACAGAAAAAATACCTTAGCTACTTTAAATACTTATATGCTAAATGCTGATATTTTACTCTATTGCCCAAATTCAGAATAGGTCATGAGAAAATAATTGTTTTTTTATGCTTTATTTAAGTCAGTCTTTTGTGTATTATGTGCCTCATTTACACATCTCAGTTTTTTTTTCTCAAAGAGGCAAAAGATATATTTTATTGTATGGTACAGACTAGGTTAAGTTATACTTTATTAAACCAGTTGTTAATGGAAATTTGTCATTTTTATAGAGAAGCACAAGACAGCACAGAAGCCTTGGACAGTTGAGGTGAAATGCCTTGCTTAAGTGCACAATGGCAACGTCTGGAATCCAGATCCAGGAAGCTGCCTGCAGGTAAACCCTGGCCAAGCCGGGATTACCCAGCCAGTCCCAGGCTCCAAACCAGCAACCCTCTGTTTACTGGCTTGCATCTTGCCAGGTTATAGGCCGCCCCTGAATGCCATAGTATGTATATATGGTAAGGTGTGGTGCAGCATGTAACAGTGTGGTATGGTGTGGTAGACCATAATCTAATAGTGTAATCATTGGCTTTATACCAATTAAAGGGGTATTTTCACATTGATCTTGTGGATGTTAGGTCAATCTTACATGTTTGCTGAATTTATATGGAAAAAACAAACTCAAATACACTCTAGTACCCAGCATTCACTCTGAAAACTGTGGTCTGAGATTCACCCCCCCCCACCCGCCCCCCCTTCATTTCACATAACACCTTACCTCTTGAAGTCTTATTGAGAATCAGGAAGAGAAAAGGCTCGTATTTCTTATTAAATTGAGATCCCTGGCAACGAGGTTATCCATCCATCCATCCATCCATCCATTATCCAAACCATTTATCCTTACTCAGGGTCGCAGGGATGCTGGAGCCTATCCCAGCAGTCATTGGGCGGTAGGTGGGGAGACACCCTGGACAGGCAACTAGTCCATCACAGGGTTGACACACACACACACACCTAAGGACAATTTAGTACGGCCAAGTCACCTGACCTACATGTCTTTGGACTGTGGGAGGAAACCGGAGCACCCAGAGGAAACCCACACAGACACGGGGAGAACATGTAAACTCCACACAGAGGATGACCCTGGACAACCTCCAAGGTTGGACTACAACGGGGCTCAAACCCAGGACCTTCTTGCTGTGAGGCGACCGTGCTAACCACTGTGTCACCATGCGCCCGCAATGAGGTCATCGGGAGTTAAATTTTCAACCTATCCACAGAAATCCGCAGGTTCACAAAGCGAGTAGATCGAAAAGATGCCATCCTGTGGTGACCATTATGAAAACAAAACACTGAGATAGAGTTGAAAAATAGGGAAAAGTCTCATCTTTGATGGAAGCTGAACATCATCAGAGGTCAAATCATGTTGCTGTTTTCAGTGTTTTGCTGTTATAAAGTGTTAGGGCTCTGTTTTGAAAATAATAAGTTGCAGTCCGAGGAGTTTGAAGGTGTTTACCATGCTACTATTGGGGTTTAAAGCTACAATCCTGCAAATTTACATGCAAACAAATGTCCTTTTTGATACACTCTATCACGGTTGTATTAAATACAAAATGTTACCCACAAATATCAGTCATGAACAATTTTTCTCATTTGAACGGTTACTGTCAGGCCTGATGTTTCATGTCTTCTTCACAGCAACTATATATGGAAGAACAAGACAGGTAGCGGCAGGTCTGAAGGAGAAGCAAAGCTGTTGCGGCTAAAAAGCTGATGCAGAAGACCAAGCTCATGCAAGACCTCCTGACACACCAACACTGGCGACTCGTTTTCATTTTGAACGGATCTCAGAGGTGATGATCTCCAGGATTTTAGCTTTCCTGCAATATAAACTGTTCCAAAATTGTTGCAGTAAAATCATTTTTTTAAGCCAAAACAAAAATAAATCCAAAATTGGGCAGAATTGGTGGAATCGTTGTTCTTCAGACGGTTTGTATCCAATAACTATGATTATTTTAGCTTTGCTTTGAGCAAACAGCTAAAATCCCACGGCTGCACATTCGGAGTAACAAAGCTGGCCTATAAAATGACAGTGGTGGAGTGGTAAATACCAGAATGACAACATCAGACATTTGTTTAGTGAGTTTGGAGTGTCTGGTTGCGTGGTATGCTCAGTAGCACTGTATTTTTGGTGGTTTTGCTGTGCGTGTATAGTGCATGCGAGAGCCAACTGCATATTCATTTGTGCACCACCCTATGTGTAGTACCGAGTGTGCACATGCAGTCATGAACGTACAAATGCAAATTTTTCGTGTATACATGCACGCGTCATTAGCTTGTGGGTTCAGTAGCAATGTGTGTGTGTGTGTGTGTGTGTGTGTGTGTGTGTGTGTGTGTTGGCTCTCTGTGGGGTTGTCGGTTGCTCATGCTGGTTGGAAGTTTATGATCAGTATTTTCCGGCTTGCATGACTTAGCGTGTGAAAATCCATTCACACCCAATGCAAACACACACAACCTCACACTCACTCATACATAAACTTATATACACGTCTCTTTCTCTTACACGCACATGCATGCACATGCGCGTGGGCACACACACACACACACACACACACACACACACACACACAAACACAAGCACATATAGCTATGGTGTTGATCTTGATGATGTTCCATGGTGTGTCCTTTACTGCTTAGTAGTCTTGGTAGTGTTGCAGTGCAGATTGAGTCAGGGTGTGTGTAACTTTGCGCTTGTGAGTGCAGCTGCAAGTCGGTGAGTATGGAATGGGTGTAAAAGACATCAGACACCACCGTTAATGGGCTTAATCAATGACAGATGAAATTCCTGTTGTTTTTCTCACCGCAGCACTGTCTCCTCCAATAGAAACAAGGCACAGAATGTGCAGAGAGACTGATGAGGACGACTGAGGTTGGAAATCTCACTTACACTTTGAGTCGCCATACACGGTCTCACAATCTCATACGTATAGGCGTAAGCGTGCGCAAGCATGCACACACGCATGCATGCACACACACACACGTTTCCATAAACACAAAGAAATTGCCCCATATTCACATGAACACACACGCACTTTCCTGTGCCAGTAAGTACACAAACGGCATGAAATATGCATTTAACAAATAAGCTATGCATACACAGGTCGTTGAGTCCCCCTAGCACCACACACACTCGCTCTCTCTCTGTCTGTCTGTCTCTCTCGCTCTCTCTCACACACACACATACACGTGCGCGCGCACACACACACACACACACACACACACACACACACACACACACACACACACACACACACACACACACACACACACACACACACACACCAAAGTCCTTTCTGTGCTCCAGCTGGGGTCCCAGCTGCAGTGATGTCATTGCTTGCTGCCACTTTGCTGATTGTGACTCTTATTGAAAGCAGAGGACTTTGATTTGGTTTCCAGAGCGGTCACAGTACACAGGCGCGCGCGCGCACACACACACATACACACACACACACACACACACACACACACACACACACACACCACATCGACACACACACACACACAATGTAGAAACACTTAAATAGATTGCACACATACCATCAGCATATTTTACTCTCTCTCTCTCCCTCTCTCTCTCACACACACACACACACACACACACACACACACACATATATATATATATATATATATATATATATATATATATATATATATATATATATATATATATACAGTGCTCTTAAGTTGGATCATGGGGGCCAAATCACTGTCACAGCACTTTTCCAAGGTAGACAAACAGACTAAATAGTTCGAAGTTGATATGAAAGTGAGATGAGAGGGAAGGAGAGTGAAAGGCATATGCCCCTGGGGGTTGATACAGACAGATACAGACAGAGGGGAGCGAGAGAGAGGTGGGGAACGCTACATTGACAGTTTGCTTTGAGAGCACAGATAAGACAGATGAAATTACACAATGTGGGAATGTCTCCTTCGTTCTCCCCAAACTATTCCCAAATACATTCATCTCCTTCACACGGGTGCGTTTGCACACACACACCAATTGTGCACCACCCCGTACTTTCACGTACACACACCTTGGGATCTGTACGTAAACACGTACTCAGTCCACACACACACACACACACACACACACACACACACACACACACCACACACACACACACACACACATTAAATTTATCCCTCATCTTAGACCTCCTCTGCCAGACTTTTTTTTGTAATCACAATCTGATATGAGACATAATTTTCTTCGTAACTGCCTCCCCCACGACAGACATATACACACACACACACACTGACAAAATCAGTTACAAGGTTCTGTGAAAGTCCTGCCAGTTTAAAAAGCTGCAAACATATGAGAACAGGCCTGAACAGTTTCCCCATGTTATGGTCCATCTGGAATTGTCCCAGCCCCCCCCCCCCCCCCCGTTTTCTGCTGGCCTTAGCTTTGTGTCCTTACTGCCAGTGGCACAGTCTCAAGTTCTCAACCCTGCCGTTGGCTGTGTCCCCCTAAGCCCTCTCTTTCTCGGTCCCCAGTCTCTCCCGTCTCTCTGTCTATCTCTCTCTCTCTTTCTCTCTCTCTCCTCTCTTCATCACCCCCTGCACACCCACCCACCCTCTTCTCTCCCGTTCTAGACCCGTCCACCCATTCATGTCCTTTTAGCCTTGTCCCCTTCACTGCTGCCCCCCCTTCCCCCGTCCCACAGCTCAGCCCCCCACCCCCCACTGCCTTGTATACACTCGTCTGTTGGCATGTCCTCTGTCTTTCCAGCCTTTGAAGGCTTGTCAGGCTGCTAATAAAAGACAGGTCCCCACCACAACAAAAGGGCTCAGGCGCTGTCTTTGAATAAACAAGTTTATTTCGCCCTTTTTTTTTCTTTCTCTACCCCCCACCCCCACCTCACCCCACCCCATCCCTTATGAGAGTGTTTTTTTTTTCACTCTTGGCTAAGAGGGAAATATGTGCACTTGCTATGTTTTTTTCCATGTGATCACAATGCTCTGGAACAGATTAACAGAAGACGAAGGAGGGGAGAGAGAGGGATGAAAAAGAGCAGAAGAGGGAATGGTGGGTTGGTGGGAGGCAAAAAAAGAGCAGGTAACCGTGGTAACCTTGGCCTGTAGGGCAGACAGACAGTGAGGGAGGCTGTGTGTGTGTGTTTTAGTAAAGTGTCCAATTATCCGACTGTCTATTACATCTGTGCTGATTTGCACGCAGACTGGAACCACATTGCTTAAGGTTTTGTGGGGGAAAACACGGACCCCTCCCGTCTCAGCATCTTTTCTTATGTCCGCCACACAAACGCTCCTGAGGGCATCTTGAGTCCACAGTCTGAGCTGAACTCCTTCACCCTTGTGCACAGGCAAAAACATAGACTTTCAACAAGTTGTTTCATACAGCTATCAAGGCAAAAATAGCCTTAAAAATAAAAAGAGCAACCTTTCTTGAATCCTACATCACCTCCTTTTGACATGAGCAAGGTCAAAAGTAGGTTTGATTCACGATTGCTTCTGATAACTTGCATAGCATTTCACTTTGACTAAAAGTGTTTTCTGAGACGCATTAAGAGGTGTATTTCTCTCCAATGTGAAAAGGTGCTCAGTCTCTTGAACCTGGAGTTGGTGTGGACATAGTAGTTGGATATACGCTTACTGAAAATTGCTCCAACACCATGCATGGGGCAGCCTGACAGGGTGGAGTGCTCCTTTCACCAACCTTGACCAATATGAATGTCCAATATGTCCAATGCTTCATGAAGACAAGTTTACTCAGCGCCGCAGATATGTTCTGGATGTGTTCAGGGTGGAGCCGGCCTCTTTTCTTTTCTTTTTTCCCTGCCAGGTGTACCGCTCTGCCCAGCCCGACCTAGACAAACTCAGTCATGCCCTGCCTTGCCTCGTAAGGTCTGCCCACAAGCCGCAGCCAGACTGTAACACAACCAAACCTCGTATCAGACCAAACCACAGCGCCGCACACCACATCCACCATCCGCCTCCGCCTCCGCCGCGCTCGCAACTGGCAACTCTCCTGCTCCTTCTTTTGTTGTCCATCAGCTACCTCTCCCTTTGTCCTTTCATCCACACACACACACCACACACACACACACACGCACACACACACACACACTTCTTCTCTTTCTCTTCTCTCTTTCTCTCTGCCTGATTCTTTCCCCTTTTCTGGTACTGGCAGGCGTATGTTACCGCAGCCCCGGAGCTCAAAGTAAATAAATGGTCGTTTTTCGCCTCTTTCTCTTGGAAGAAGAATAACAGTGAGAGGAGCGTGTGCGAAAAGTTTTGTGTTTTGTTGTTAAGTGTGCATGCATGTTTCCGTGTGTATACATCTGTCCATATATGTGCATGTGCATATATATATATATATATGTGTGTGTGTGTGTGTGTGTGTGTGTGTGTGTGTGTGTGTGTGTGTGTGTGTGTGTGTGTGTGTGTGTGAGGGCAGCTAACCACAGGCTTATTGGAGCTATTAGAGTGCTGGCTGAGCAGTACAGTGTAGCAGCACCAGATGGGCAACTAACTACACTTTATGTAGACACATACTACACATACATAACACACACACACATATACACACACAAACGGACACATGGTGTACATACGCTGCCACACATTAAGACTGACAGATTTACACGAGGAATATTACTACATACAACACATATGTGTGCGTAAACATACTTTGAAATGTATGCAAACAAATTGATTACACACGTACACTCAGCACACACACGCGCGCACACACACACAGCTGGCAGATGCAGCTGTCACACACTCCCGAGCTCCATGACGTCCCCCTCTTTTCGCTGATGACTGATGGAGGGGAGTCAGAGGGAGAAAGAGTGACACCAGAGAGCATCCCTTCATCTTGTCACCCGGCTAATCCCTCTCTCCTCCCATCGATTACGTCACCCACTCTATCTGCCTCTTGCCAGACCCCTTCAACTCCTCCTTCCACTCTGTGCGTCAGTCACTTACTCTTTCCCCTCTCCTCCTGCCTGCCCCCCCCCCGTCCTCTCTCTCTCTCTCTCTCTCTCTCTCTCTCTCTCTCTCTCTCTCTCTCTCTCTCTCTCTCTCTCTCTCTCTCTCTCTCTCTCTCTCTCTCTCTCTCTCTCTCTCTCTCTCTCTCTCTCTCTCTCTCTCTCTCTCTCTCCTCTCTCTCTCTCTCTCTCTCTCTTTGTATGCACTCCATTGCTTGGATCTGATAAAGAAATTAGGGATAAATCTGTTAGGGTTTCTTTTTTGGGGGGCAAAGACCCCCTGTGTTGTCATGTCCCTCCACACACACACACACACACACACACAAAATAGATGCGCACCTACTGCACACATTACATAGGGATGCTGTCATACGTGTGCAGGCTATTCGTGTGTAGAGGCAATCATATCATCCTGAAACTTTCCTTTTCCGCTGGTTTTCATCTCCCTTATTCGAAGACCCGCTTCTTCTCTTTCATCCGCCATTTGTGTCCGTCACTCCCCATGCTCTGTTGACCCGACTCGGTGTTAAGTGAGACGTTTCATTCACAGCTACTAGTTTGGTTTAGTCCCCCCCCCCCAACTTTTAAGTCCAAGTTACAGGCTAACGTGAACATAACGAGGAGGTTATCTAATAAACCCGTGGACCTTTCCAGCTACACTTGTGGCATCGTACGTTTTATGTGCAGCCGCTGTTAACTCCGAGAACACCACTTCTCGCAGCCACGCTTTCTTTATTTTGTTGGAAACATTTCTTATCGTCGCTGCAATATTCGCCTCACAATTTCCCCGCTGGCTGATGGGTATAATTCTTCATGCTCCGATGCTCCCCAAATGTTCTCTGCTTGTCATCCATCAAGACCGGCAAGGTTATTGGAACGTTACAGTGGTGCTTCCTGTGGCGTGAATGTGGCCATCGGGCACGTTCTTGGGGTTGCAGTAAAACAAGCGTCTAATGACACCCCCCGTAACCACAGCAAAGGCGGGGTGCGCGTCACCAGCGCTAACCCAGGAAATGCTTCGGTTGGCCACAGGGTAATTGGGACTGTCCCATGTAATTTGGGCGGAGAGGCAGGCAAGCTTGGCCGACGCTGCTGCCTCAGGCTTGTGCACTTGTCTCTCCCCTGGCTGTTGGTCAACCCCACAGCACCCACAGTAAACAGTAGAAGGATGGGGGGGGGCGGGGCGGGGGGGGGGTAGATCGAGAAGATAAGGAAGCAAGGACGGAGATAAGGGAAAGCGTTAAGAAAATAGGGATTGAGTGAGTGGAGACAGACCATCGAGAGGCTTGATGGAAAACTCCGAGAAGAGAGAACAGAAGAAGATTGTGGAGACTGACAGAAGCCTGTGTGTGTGTGTGTGTGTGTGTGTGTGTGTGTGTGTGTGTGTGTGTGTGTGTGTGTGTGTGTGTGTGTGTGTGTGTGAGTGAGTGAGTGAGTGAGTGAGTGAGTGAGTGAGTGAGTGAGTGAGTGAGTGAGTGAGTGAACTTGTGTGTGCGCGAGTGTGTGTGTGTATGTGTGCATGTCACATAGAAACGAGAGAGAGAGAGAGCCAAGCGTGGCGTGTGTATGGTTGGCATTATTTTTCCCCACGCAGGTTCTCCTACGCTGAGGCAGATGGAAAATGGAAAGGGGAGCAGGGAGAAAACCAGCTTAGTCAGGTCTTCTACTTCAGCGGTGTACTCATCGCAGTGTGTGTGTGTGTGCGTGCGTGTGTGTGTGTGTGTGTGTGTGTGTGTGTGTCTGCCTGTGCGTATGTGTGTTTGTGTATGTGTTTTCTCTCTGTCTGTCAGGTCCTCTTCATAAGCTGTGCACACTTTAAGCGGGACAGACAGTTCGGAGACTAAAGAGTTTTCTGTGCTCGGGCCTGAACCACAGGTGTATCTTTGTGTACATGTGCGCTCTGTCTGTCTGTCTGTCTCTCTCTCTCTCTCTGTCTCACACATACACGAACAGTTGCGCACGCACACACACACACACACATGCATACACACACAAACAAACACACACACACACACGTGTATGTGTCTATTTATTTGCCTTTGTCTACATATTTGTGTGAACAGGTATTCATTATGTGTGTTGATTATGGGATTGCTTGTATGCATATTTGTGTTTGTACACATGGAAGTAATGTATGTATGCGTATTGCGTGGTAAAAGTGTTTATGTACATGTATGATTGTAATCGTTATCAAGTGTATTGGTTATGCATATTTATGTCTGCTAGTGTGTGTGTGTGTGTGTGTGTGTGCGCGAAACTTTTCTTGTATATATGCACGTGTGTTAAACTTCACTAAATGCTTTCATGTGTGGTGGGATATAGAAAATCTTGCTGTGTGTTAGTGCTGGCCTGTGTGTCGTATCTGTCTGTCTATGCGGATTTTTGCATTACTGGGATTAGACGGCATGTCCAGCATGTTGTGTGTGTGTGTGTGTGTGTGTGTGTGTGTGTGTGTGTGTGTGTGTGTTCTGTCTGCCTAGTCGTCTGTGTTTTCTTTGCTGTGCTTCTGTGCATGTGCACCTATGTTTCTCCATGCTTGCTTGTGTGTGTGTGTGTGTGTGTGTGTGTGTGTGTGTGTGTGTGTGTGTGTGTGTGTGTGTGTGTGTGTGTGTGTGTGTGTGTGTGTGTGTGTGTGTGTGTGTGTGTGTGTGTGTGTGTGTGTGTGTGTTGCGGGCTGCGGGGTCACCGACAGGTCCACCTCTGCCCAGACCAGACCAGACAAGAGGTGGGGAGAGGCCCAGCTCCGTGCAGAGTAGATGGGTGTGTAGCAGTCCTCAGATCTGGGACATGGCCTTGGGCTGCGACTAAATGAAAAATGGAACGGGCACAGCGGCAGGGCCTTAAACATTTGTAAACCAGAGCCGGGCTTAACCGCACTAAACACAAAAACACACACGTAACAGACTCCAAACGGGTCTCCCACAGAACAACACACCCTAAACTGCCTCCTAGCCCAGTTTTGGCCCAGATCCAAAATTTGTCAGGTACACACCAACGGCACTTTCTCCGCCGGTGGCCTGCCCACGGTGGCCCAGGCAATGGTTTGTTCTGCATTTTGAAATTTTGTTTGTTTTCGTTATTAATCAGAATGAATAGCGGGTCTTTCAAAGGGGACTTACAACCGCAATTGAATGCGTTTTTAACTTCAATAAACAAAATATTTAGCAAGTGTTGTTTGTTCTTTGCCCCAGATCCTTGCGTAACGGTAATATGTTTAACAAAGCACAGATGCTGTATCAGCCTGGAGACATAGATCTGAGTCTGAGAGAGAGAGAGAGAGAGAGAGAGAGAGAGGAGAGAGAGGAGAGAGAGAGAGAGAGAGAGAGAGAGAGAGAGAGAGAGAGAGAGAGAGAGAGAGAGAGAGAGAGAGAGAGAGAGAGAGAGAGAGAGAGAGAGAGAGAGAGAGAGAGAGAGAGAGAGCGAGAGCGAGAGAGAGAGAAAGCGAGAATGCGGGGGGTGCAGCCACTTTCAGAATCTTTCTGTCTGTGACTGTACCGCCGCAGGTTCTCACCTAGACCTGGTCCAGAGGCTAGCATGGCCCAAGGAACATGCTGACCTTTCCGTGGACAAGGCTGACCTATTCAGCCGGTATCATGTTTTTGTCGTGACATTTGGGCTTTGTGTCTCCACACCTGGCTCATAGGGGGATTTTGGATGATGCGGGAATAAGCTCTAGTCAAAGCACAGGGGAAGGAGAGAGAAAAGACCAGGCGCTCAGCAAGTAGAGAGAGAGCAAGAGATAGATAGAGAGAGCAGGAGTGTAAATCTGCCATGAGAAGATAGAGTACAATATATTCGTGGCGCTAGGGGACCAATACAACTTTTAACCCTTTGTGCTGCAGATGAAGTTACAAGTTGTTTTGGTTCAGGAAGAAGGATACGGACGCTGAAACCACTCCAGAATCTGAGCACCATCAAGCCAGCGGCCTGTGCAATTGGGAAAGTCCGACCTGACTCATTTGTCCATTCCAGTCACAGTTTATACATCCACATCTGAAAAAAAACACACTCTTGCATCACGAAGGAAGCAATGCCGCTTACATGGTTGAATAAAAGCGAAGTGCAACAACATGCATTTCCTCCATCCCCCCCCCCCACCCATTTGCTTAGCCTAATTCTTCCCCCTCCTGACAGAGGTAAGCATCCGAACCCTGGTTGATTCCCAACGGTTTGACGTTTTAAATGCAGTCTCCTGGTTTTATTAAAAGAGACTGCACTTTATCCATAAGATAATAATAAAAAGATGATCACTGAGGCAGTTGAATTGTGTGTGTGTGTGTGTGTGTGTGGGGGGGGGGGGGGGGGGGACAAAAGGCAGTCTTAAAATTGGCTGTTATTTAAGAGACCTAAATATAGCAGAGATGGAAATCAATCTTGACGTTCAGTTAATGCACATAAATGAAAAGCTATTCACAGCATGGATGCTTGTTGGGACCCGTGATAGATCCGGGGCACGTGTGTTTTTGCAAAGTGTTAGCATAACTTTTGTGGCAAAAGATAATATGAAATAACACTCTAAAAAAACCCCAAATATAATGAAACAAGGATTAACTGTTTATTCTAGAGAATAGTCTCTTCCCCATGAAACTGGAATACATGATGAACCACTTTCGGAATTAGTGGCCACGTCTGGACCATTC